>NW_027671924.1:600000-762000 GCF_964165515.1 Mesoplodon bidens
AATTAATGCATGAATATATATTTCCCTGATTGCTTTGCTTGGTACCTATAGTTTTTATGGCAGAAAAATTTATATTAAAAAAAATCCGTTCATCTTCCGTATATCTTCCCTTCTGTTCCTCCATCCTCCTGTCCCCATTTCAAGCAAGTATACAGGACTCCCTAGAAACCTCTTCCTCAGGAAATATGCCATTTCTAAGCCTCAAGGTGTGAAGGAGGAGATTACAAGGCAGTTGGAGGATTAAAAGCCAGTGAGTACAACAAGCACTGCCTGACACTACCTTGTTACTGGATAGAGCCTTGGAGCTGCACCAACTCATTAGAGGGATGTAGTTGAGAGAGATATAGGGAAGGCATGTAATAGGCATGAGGTATCTATCTCATCAAATATTTCAGCATCCCAAACATTATAGAGGAGCATTTATAAATGGGACATAAAGGTACAGGTGTCCCGGTCTCAGAAGACCAGAAGGACCTCCACAACACTTTCATGTTACAGGGTTTTTATACCACTTTGGTTGTATAAGGTACCTCTAATAATGGCTGAGTCTAAATTCTCTACTTGCTCAGTTATTTAAAGAATTAAATTCATTTAAATCAAGTAAAGAAACAGTAGGTTTATAGCAGATCATAACTGCTTACTTTTTAAAAAAAATTTTATTTATTATTTTTGGCTCTGTGTTGGGTCTTCGTTGCTGCACGCGAGCTTTCTCTAGTTGCGGAGAGTGGGGGCTACTCTTTGTTGCAGTGTGCGGGCTTCTCATCACGGTGGCTTCTCGTTGCGGAGCATGGGCTCTAGGTGCACGGGCTTCAGTAGTTGTGGCACATGGGCTCTAGAGCGCAGGCTCAATAGTTGTGGCACACGGACTCTAGAGCACAGGCTCAGTAGTTGCAGCACATGGGCTTAGTTGCTCCGCGGCATGTGGGATCTTCGGGAACCAGGGCTGGAACCCGTGTCCCCTGCATTGGCAGGTGGATTCTTAACCACTGCGCCACCAGGGAAGCCCCTTAACTGCTTACTTTATGTAGAAAAGCTGTCACCAATATATGGCAAGAACTTTGCTTGTATAATTTACACTAACTGGTATAATACACCTTCTACAAGAAAACTGAACAAGAATGAACTAGGGAGCAAAACATTTTTATCCTTTGAGCCATTCTGTTTTTAAGGGTTCTTGTAAGCTCTGATGTTTTGTCTCTGAGAGAAAGAAAAAAAAATTTTTTAATTGGAAATTTAGAGATTTTTTTTTAAAACTTAAAATGGAAGATCTTGGTAGTAATTGAGTGTATAGTATTGTGTCATATGTTTTATTATTCATTTTATAGAACTAATTGCCCATGTGTTCCTATAATAGGGGAGGAAAAAATAACGGTTTTAGTCCCAGTATAGATATTGCGTGATAAAAGGAGAATGATGACCATCTCCATTTCCAAAGGGAGAACAGGAATTCAAAACATGCTATGCCATAAATCGTTTAATTCAGCATTTTAAAATATTTTGAGCATTTTGAACTCAATGTTTTGTAACTTCTAAAAAAGTATAATGTATATACATAATTTCCACACATTTAAAATGACTTGTTAAATTGTTAAGACCTGACTTCTTTCTCAAAATTAAGGTATGCTAGTCGGACCTGAGAATAGCCTCCAGAGGGCGACCAAGTTTCATCCCTGCAAACAACTGCATCAAAATGTAACATTGCTTCCAACAAAAGCAAGGACTTTCTAAAGTTAAAATTTGAAAAGCCAGTGATAATAGTTAATCCTTGAAAAAATACCATGACCCAAAGTCTGAATAGCTCTGCAAATATTGGTTGTTTAAGAAGGAGACCACCTCTAATTTGATGGTTTAGTAGAGCAAGGGCCTTTGAATCTAGACAAATCTCACAAAGCTGCTAGATCAGCAAAACTTGTCATCAGTTCACGCATGCTCTGATTTTCCTGCTCACTGAAGTCTACCTCTTCTAAGCACCTTGTATTAGCAGGGTTTGGCTCTTGCATTTCCACAGACGTAAGGCCTTAAATTCAAGGGTCAGCTCTACAAATGGTTGATATATTACTTTGTAAATAGAGTTTCATCTATGGAATGGGATAAATGTCTTCCTTATGTCTCATTGTTTTGTGAGTATTAAATTAGATAAATATATGAAAACACTTAACACAATGACTGGTAGGTAAACTTACTTTCTGCCCATTTCTTTTGCCCTCCCTTTTTTTCTCCTTAAATTGAGAAAGATAGGATCTTATTATGTCATTCACGTCAATGTTTTAGTGCTATATCACTCTTCCATTACTTCTCCCCAAAGTATATTTTTAAAAATCTCACAGAAAAAAGTAGTGATTAAGTTTAAATAATTGATATTTCTCAATCCCTAGACAGAAGTATATCTAATAAAAGTAGGTTTGTTAATCCTTGACTGATAATGACTAGAAAATAAAGAAGTATTTCTAATTGGGCAATCCATCCAACTGGCTCTCACCGTGTACCAGTGGATTATTTTTTTTCTACTTATTTCATCTTTATTAAAGCTACAACACAGAGAACATTAGTTGAGTTTACCTTGTAACTGCCCTTTCTCATTATTCCTGACCTGTATCTAACTAGCAGACAGTTACTTTTGATTCTTCTGAGAAAGTTTCTAAGGCATTGCTTTTCTTTATAAAATAACCTTCCTGAAGGTAATGCTAATTTTAACTACTGATCAAGATGGCCTTAATGTTTCCCTCAGTTTGGCTAAACTTCAGACAGGATTTTTCTTTACCATAGGCCTCTAACCTCCCTTTTCTGAAAACATTTACTTTAAGAAACTTGAAATTGTAAATTCTTTCTCTGCCCCTTTGAGATGTAAATTTTCTCCTAGTCACTTGATAATTTTCCAACCCAGAAATGTCTTTCTCAAGGACCTGGGAGTCAGCTCTTTGAAATATAACCTTCAAGAAAGGTATTGCCCCTAGTTCCCAGTCTCTGTGGGGAGTATAGGAGCCTAACTTTAATAAGAGCCAAAGCAAACAGAGATGGTCTAATTATATTGACCAACCTCTTCTCCAGCATCCTCTACTATTTTTCCTACAGCTCATCCTGGCATCTAAAAACTTCCATGCCTTTTGTTCCAGTAGAACGGAGTTCAGCCTCTCTCCCCTATTACAGAATCATCTTGAGTAAAGTACTCCTTGCCTGTTTAACCATCTGGTGCAATTTTTCTTTGACATCACTCCATCACATACTCCAAACTGCCTACCACTTTCAGATTAATCTTATAAAACTTTGTATATGTGCTGCTGAAGTGAGCACAATCTTTATAGAACTTTGAATCACTTCCTATTTCCTGTGGCATGAAGCCCACCATTCAAACTTCTCCACAGTTTTCTACCTTCCAAACGCATTAGTGTTATCTTCCAATTCCTGAATTCTCTCCTCCAATAATATTAGTACATTTTCTTCCTAAACATGGCTAACATTTCCCCATTTTGAGATTTCATGTCTCTTCTAATTTTTTTAATATTTCTAAATTCTATTATACTGTATTTGCCGATAACAAATAAAATAGAAATTGTTTCAAGTCTTTGCAAATAAATTTAATACAGGGTATTAAGAACACCAGTGATGAAACTTCTGAGAAGGGCCACCTAGATAATGGAGTGATTAGTAGGAACAGGAATTTACTTGTACCCCTATGCTGGAAAGGCAAAGTTAAGGAGAGGGTTGTAAAGGAGTCCAGGGCCAGGTTAAATGATCATCAATGTCAGACCATACCAGTTCTGTCTCATTGGAGTTGGAGCCGTGGAAGTTACACATTTGCTGCTGGAGAATCTTCACAAAGTAGAGGAAGAAAGGGAGAAATCGCGTAGCTTATCCCTAAACTCCCATATACCCTCAGTTGCTTCTTTTTGGCTGCACCTGATCAGAAGTAAGCTGCCTCTATGAGTCTGCTATCATGTGATACAAAACAGATTCAAGAAGGCACAATGATTAAATTCAAGAAAAAGCAGTCCCAAACTAGTATTTTTGCTTGAATGTTGGGCAACAGTCTGTTTTCTGTATTTTTTCTAACTTTATTGAGATGTAATTGACATATAGCATTGTGTAAGTTTAAGGTGTACAACCTGTTGGTATGTTACATGTTGTGAAATGATTACCACAGCGGAGCTAGTTAACACAACTCCGTTACCTCGCATAAATACCTTTTTTTTTTTTTGGTGAGAACATTTAAGATCTACTCTCTTAGCAACTTTAAAGTATATAATACAGTTCTGTTAACTGCAATCACCATGCTGTAGATTAGACTCCCAGAAATTCATCTGCTAACTGGATATTTTACCCTTTGGTCAACATCTCCCCATTTCCCCCAACCCCAACCCCTGGCAACAACCATTCTATTCTCTTGTTTCTCTGGGTTTGGCTGTTTTAGAGTCTACAATTTAGTTATATCATACAGTATTTATTTTTCTCTCTCTGACTTATTTCACTCATCATAATGCCCCAAGGATCCATAAATGTTGTTGCAAGTGGCAGGATTTTCTTCTTTTTCATGGCTGAATAATATTCCATCTATGTACATACCACATCTTCTATATCCATTTATCCATGTATGGACACTTTGGTTGTTTCCATTTCTTGGCAATTGTGAATAATGCTGCAATGAACGTGCGAGTGCAGATATCTCTTTGAAATAGTGATTTCATTTTCTTTGGATATATATATATACCCAAAGCAGGATTGCTAATGTATGGTAGTTTTCTTTTTAATTTTTTGAGGAGACTCCATATTGTTTACCATAGCGGCTGTACCAATTTACATTCCCACCAACAGTGCACAAGGGTTTCCTTTTCTGCATCCTTGTCAACATTTGTTACCTCTTAGTCTCTTTGAGGTGATATCTCGTTGTAGTTTTGATTTGCATTTCCCTGGTGATTAGTGATGTAGAGCATCTTTTCATGAACCTGTTGGTGATCTGGATGTCTTCATTGGAAAATTTTTTATTCAGTTCTTCTGCCCAAGTTTTAATTGAACTGTTTGAAAATCTATATCTATCTATATCTATATATCTATATATAGATATATATATATAGCCATTGTATGAGTTCCTTATATATTTTGGATATTAACACCTTATCACGTACATGATTTGCAAATATTTTCTCCCATTCTGTAGCTTGCCCTTTCATTTTGTTGATTGTTTATTTTTCTGTGTAGAAGCTTTTTAGGTTGATGTAGTTATATAACAAGTTGTATAACAAGTTGTATATAACAAGTTATATAACAAGTTGTATTTCTCTTGGTGATTTTAAGATTCCCTTGTTATCTTTAATGTTGACATTTTAATTTTAATATTTCTTGGTATGGATCTCTTTAGGTTGATCTGCTTTGGAGCTCTCTGGGCTTCCTGTATCTGGATGTCTGTTTCTTTCCCCAGGTTAGGAAAAGTTTTCAGATATTATTTCTACAAATGTTTTCTGCCCCCTTTTCTCTTCTCCTTCTGGAGTTCCTATAAGGTGAATGTTATTCCATTTGATGTGCCATAAATCCCTTAAGCTATATTCATTTTTTACGTTCTTTTTTCTTCCTTATTCTCTGATTGGATGAGTTCCTCTGACCTGTCTTTGAGTTCACCTATTCTTTCTTTTGCTTCATCTACTGTATTTCTAAGTTCAGTTATTGCATTCTCCAGTTCTGTGACTTCTATTTGGAACTTTCTTATATCTTCTATTTCTTCGTTGAAGTTCTCACTGTTTTCATCCATTTTCCTTCTGAGTTCAGTGAGCATTTTTATGACCATAACTTTGAACTCTTTATCAAGTAAATTACTTATGTTCATTTCATTAAGATTTTTTCCTGAGGTTTTATTTTGTTCTTTTTTTGGAGTATAGTCCTCCCTTTCTTCATTTTGCTTGACTCTCTGTGTTGGTTTCTATGCATTAAGTGAAATAGCCACATCTCCCAGTCTTGAAGAGCTGTGTGACAGATGAACCTTGTCATTTAACCCCGTCTACTCTTGGTTGCCTCTCAAACCTTTGTGATTGTCTAAGCAGTTTATTTTTAATAGACCTGGCACACCATCCCAGCAGTTGAGGGTGTGCCAAGACAAATGAGCAACCCAAAGTGGAGGATCTCAGGCAGCACCTAGATTCAGGTTGATAGGAAGCCAGAAAACTTGGTACCAGCTTTTAAAGAATGCAGATATATTTAGTCTTGTGAGATTGCAAGTGTAAGCCCTGCTGCGCCCCAGAAGCAAGCAATCTGAAGGTGTTCCCTGGGGAGCAGTCACAAGAAAACAGTGCTTCAGATAAGTGTACAAGCTCCATTCTGGGAGATACCAGTGAACTGTAGTAAGGCAGAGTGAGAGTGGAGAGATGGCACCCCCAGCCTACCTTCCCCGAGAGCACATCCGTAGCCTCTAGATGTGTGCTGAACCTGAAGCCTGCTCTTAAGTCTTGTCCCTACTAGCAAATAGGCCTTTTTCATGTAAAGGCTGGGGCTGTGTCTCAGTCTGATGTGTGGTGGTACATCCTGGGGGTGGTATCCTGCCAAGAACTGTCTCTCCAATTGTTACAGTCCCATGGGACCCAGAAAAGAAATCCCTCCTGGCCTCCAGAGCCAGGTGGTCAAGGAGCATCCCCTGAGTGGAGGCCAAAAAAATGGGATCTCCTGTCTTGGAGATTCTGGCTCTCTGGAGCACATCAGAAGGAAAGTGTGAAGATGATGCTTACTGGCTGAGTGAGGCGGTGGGAAGAGTGCAAAGATGACACCATTTGAATAAAAGGAAATAGGGAAAAGAAAAAAAGAAAAAGAAGAAGAAAAAAATATATATATAGCAAGACAGAGGAAGAGCAGGGAAGAAGGAGCCAGCTGGCTGGAGCACAACGTTGTCACCTGCAGGAAAGGAAAAAGGGGAAAAAAGATGGCACCTTTCAGTTTTATCAAGGCAGAGAGAGAGCAGGAAGATGGCACCCGCCAGCCTCTGTCCCTGGGGAGTATTCCAGCAGGCCCCTGTTCCTCAGATTAATGCTTTAAAATTGGGAAGTGAGTCCCTTTCACAAAAAGTCAGAGTGCTTTTCAAAGGGCTGCTTCTACACTTGGCCCTGGGACAGGTGAGTCTGTGCACAGGCCCTTTAAGAGCTGTTCCTCAGTTCACCACAGCCCTGTGGGTCTCATGGGATGTGCCTTGTTGGTCTTCAAAGTCAGATGTTTTGAGGGTGTATCTCTCAGGTGCCAGCCTTAAAATTTGGAGTGCCCAATGTGGGGTCCATACCGTTCACCTCTCAGGAAGAAGCTCCAGGTTTTGAGTTCCTTCCTAATTGTGTGTCTCCACACCAAGGATGGGGTTTATGGCAAAATTGTGTCTCAGCCTTTCCTACCTGTTTTGATGTGGTTTCCCTCTGGTTTTCCTGATGTGAAGGGGTTGCTCCACCATCTTTTAGTTTTCTTCAGAGGAAATTTTTCCATATGTAGCTGTAGATTTGGTGTGTTTGTGGGAGGAGGTGGGTTCAGGATCTTCCTGTGTTGCCATCTTGAACTGGAACCTATTTAATATGTTTTAAATTTTGGTTTTCAATCGTTCAGTTTGTTACTAGTATATGGAAATATGATCAATGTTGTGTATTAATGTGTATGTATTGATTTTATATTCTGAGATCCTGCTAAAGCAAGTTATTATAATTTATTATGAATCTACTTATACATTCCTTGGAATTTTCTATGTAGACAATTATGTCATCTGTAAAGAATGACAGTTATATTTCTTCTTTTCTAATATGTATGCCTCTTTTTTCCTTTTCTTGCTATACTACACTAACTAGAATCTAAAGTACTAAGTTGAAAACTAAGATAAGAGTGGACATTCTAACCTTGTTTTTGAACTCGGAAAAGCATTCATTCTTTCACCATTTCATGTGATGTTAGAAGTAGGTTTTTTGATGTTCTTTATTAGGTTGAGGTAGTGACCTTCTAATCCTAGTTGTCTGAGCATTTTTAATATGAATGGGCGTTGAATCTCGTTAAGTGCCTGTTCTGTATTAATTGGTGTAACAGTACGTGTTTCGTCTTTAGACTCAATCTGGTAGATTACATTGATGATTTTTTACCATTGAACAAGGCTTGCATCCCTGGAATAAATTCCACTTGGTCATAGTCTGTTATTCATGTGGATTCTGATGGTAGGTATTCTTGTGGATTTCTTCTAGTAGGGTAAATTCTGGTTCCCCCAAAACGTCCGTGTTTAACCCCTCCTATGACAATATGTGAACGTTACCTTGTATGGAAAAATTGACTTTGCAGCTGTGACTAAGTAAAAAATCTTGAGATGAAGAGATTATCCTAAATTTTCTGGGTGGGCTATATATAAACACAAAGAGCTGTATAGGAGGGACACAGGAAGAGTCAGAGTTGGAGAGACCATGTGATGAGGGAAGCAGAGATTAAAGTGATGCACTTTGAAGATGGAAGAAGGGACTAATTCCAAGGAATGCAGGCAGCCTCTAGAAGACAGAAAGGGAGAGGAAACAGATTCTCCTGTAGGGCTTCAAAAGGAACAAGCCCTGAGACACCTTGCCTAATATCAGACTACTAAGCTGCAAAAACTTTCTTTCACAAAGGGTCAAGGAGGGCTGGGAGCACACATGTGCTGCCCACCTGGACAGAGGGGGACCTGTGAGGCTGACCTACAGATTCTGTGGAGGTGGAGAGACATGAGCCCCTTTCTTCTCCAAGCTCTTTGCAGGGTCCAGCAGAGAGTCATGCCACCTGTGGAAGCCTGCGGCCCCAGTTTTGCATGCTGGTGGTGTAGGGGTCATGTTCAGGGAATCTCTGTTGTCCTAACACCTGCCTGGGTCCTGGGGAAGGAATCAGAAGTCAGAAGCAGGAGAAGAGCCTTTGGCCAGCAGGGAAGGGGGGGTGAGGCCCAGGGCAGGTCCATAAAAGATCAGAGCATCTCAGTGCTTTAGGAGGAAGGGGCTTCAGAGGTGGGCCAGCACAGGCTGTGACAGAGGCTAAGCGGACTGGGAGGGGAGGCACTTCTGGGAGACAGCGGGGGTCTACTCCCTGCCCCTCATTGTTTGCTCATCTCACTCTAATGAGGGGGTCATTTCCCCTGCTCTGATGATTCGAAGCCTCTGCCGACACCCACAGGACGGTGACTGAGGCCTCCACACTCCTCAGCATGGATCCCAGCTCCCACTCAGATCTGGGGCCACAGACACCTCTCCCACCCCCTGCCGCCCCTGTGAGCAAGCTGTTCTTGTGAAACGTGGTCATAGTTTGTTAGGAGGACCTATTTCCTATGGGGATACAAACCAGTGTTGATACCAGTGCACACACACGTCCAGCCATGGGTGCAAAGGGAAGGGACAGTAGCTCTGGGGTGTCTCTGCAGACCCGGAGGCCCCGGACGCCAGTCCCCACGGCCACAGCCACATGGGTCCTCCTCCCTCAGTTGAACGAGATGCTGCTGCACAGAAATCCCACAAGTTCCACAAAGGGGCCCGACTGTCCTTTCCCTTATACACACCTTTAACGGGTGCCCTATGAATCTCCCCACACCCATTCCCCTTGTTGCATCCTCATTGGGATGAAGAGGTAGCTGCCTCCACCACTCTCCACATTGCAATAATCCCAGTGGAACTAGAGGATGCTCCCGCTACGATGAGGCAGACAGTCCCGTCCCCATGGCCAAGACTTTTCGTCTCTGGTCAGGCCACCCACACAGGAAACCCTGGATGAGCGGAGGGTCAGCCCAGCGCCGTCGTCTGGCCACATGAGGAAAGCAGAGAGAAGCTCCATAATGACAAGGGCTGTCTCCAGGCTCCATCCTAGAAACTGGTGAGTGTCCAGAGGGCTGAAAGGCACAAGAGCAGCTCTGCCTCCCCAGAAGGTTCAGGGATGCAGAAGACGGTACAGATGCCCCAGAAGGCCCCTAGCCGAGCAGGCGTTAGAAAAGGGGCTGATGAGGGGGTCCCTGGGGAAAGTGAGAGCTGTGCGTTCCCAGGGGCAGCCTGAGGAGTCCTTGTCTATGTGGAGGAAAGGTGTGGCCACCTGTAGACCCAGAGCTCCTGTGACCTCCCTCATCCTTCCTTCCTCTCAGGATCGCTCTCTGTGGAGCAGCTCAACACCAACAAGATGACAGTGGCCTGAGAGCATTTCCCACGAAAACGATCTTTGTTCACAATTTACATACATCACTCCAAAGGTCCTGCTCCCACCCACACCTGGCCACACCCACCTCCCCCACCTCCCTAACCCCCCACAATCCCGCTCCCCCTCCCCACCCTGGTGGTCCTGCCCCGCTCCCTTCCCCCCACATCATCCAGGATCAGCACTGGGAGGAGGAGGAGGAGCCCCTAGGCTCCCCAGGGGGCTGCCCTGGGGCCTCGCCCTGGAGGGCCGGCCCAGCTGAACCCTACTGGCTGCAGTGCTTCTTCCTCCTCTTCCCACGCTTCTTTGTGTCAAACGGGTCACGCTTTCTCTTTCTCAGCTGTGAGGGGCGAGCCAGCCCCAGAGCCAAGGCTGGCCTCCCAGAGACGCCGAGGCCAGCCCCGGGGATGGGCAGCTTCTCAGCAGCGGCTGGGCGTCCACACAGAGCCCGCTTCCTCGACTTGGGAGCGGCTGGTGGAGCTGGGCTGAGGCCTCTTCTCTGAGAGGAGGGGGACTGGGGAGCACTCTGGGCCCCCCAACCTCCAGAGGAAGCCAGGGCTGAGACATGCGCAGGACTGAGGGACATCCCGAAAGGCACCAGTATATGCTGAGAGTCTATGATGAAGACGCTTTGGAGCACCTCCTCGTTCTCACTGGACCCGTCCCTGGGCACTCGGGCCTCCCGAAGAGGAGAGGCCTTTCTGAGAACAGACGCATCCCTGGATCTCAGTAGAGGGCCGGTGCGCCTTTGACCCTGGGGAGGGGAGAGCCGTACGGGCCGGAATATAGAGAACTCCTGACGTCCTCCAGAGGGAACAAAGACTTCGGGCCTGCACAGGGCAGTGTCTGTTTGCATGAGCCTATGAAGAGCCTGAGAATCAATCTCTGGTGGGCAGGCTTCATCACTGACCCCTAGATGGGGGTCTTGGTCGTGCCTCTGGGCACCTTGGCCGGCGTCGGACTCAGAAGGACTTGAGGCCATTCCGGGTGCACTGTGACTCGGGGCTGCCCGCACACCGTCGTCCTCTTTCAAGGCCAGGAGTCGTTTCTGCACCAGCTGGTAGGAGGGAGGAGGACAGTGACGGCTCCACACACACGTGTGAGAGGAGGAGCACTGGGCAGTGGGACAATGGCCCTGGGGGGGAGGAGGGGATGGGCGACCCCAGGACTCGAATCCAAATACAGACACTGTGGCAGTCCGGCCATTCTCCTGCAACTGATTCCCAGCTTTGTGACCTTCCCTCCCCTCCCGGCTCCCTATCCTCTCCTTCCTTTCACCCTGCACTGCACCCACCCCAGAACGGGCCCTTCCCCATGCCAGGTGTCCCAGGCAGGGGAGGGATGGACAGCGCTATGTGGCCCTCCTGTTCTGGGGCCCTACCTCTCCCCTGTTCACTGGGGTCCCTCTGTGCCCTGGTCTTCCTGAGTGTCCCTTGTGTCCCCTGTTCTACCGGGGATCCCTCCCTCCTCTGGCTCCCCTGGGTCATCTGGGTTCCCCTGTCCCCTGGATCACCTGGGGTCCCCCTCCCGTGGGGTCCCCTGGCTCCCTGAGTGTCCCTCTCCCTCCCCTGTCTCACTTCTTCGGGGGTGAGCCCTTCCTCCTGCTCCAGCTCCTTCTCTAGGGCCAAGAGATCCAGCTGTGGGTCTGGGGAAAGCAAATCTGCCAGGAATCCAGGGTGAATGACTGCCTCCACCTAGAACAGAAAGAAGAGGCTGTGAGCATCCTCGGCCAGGAGTGGCCTGTGAGACAAGAAGGCCAGGAGGGAAAGTGAAAAGCAGAGACCCACCCCACTCTCCTCCACAAGGCGGGGATGGTCAGCGCGCGCACACACACACACATACACACACGCAAACATGCACATACACAGTCACACACAAAAGAGCACATATACAGAGGCACAAACACAGACACAAAGGCATACACACAGATAGACACAAACATATACACACAAACATCTGCGTAAACCTCCCCTAACACCAGGCTCAGGAACAAGGAGCTGAGCTTAAGTCCCAACGGCCTGAGCAGAACCCAGATCTTGGGTGCTGAGAGTTCCATGCCCTGGCATCTTGCAGACCCCAGTCTCCAGGCCTAGCCTACTTTGGTGACAAAGTCCTCCTGGGAACACAGCTTGTCGATATAGCTTAAGAGATCGGGGTCCGAGTAGGTGCCGTCCTCTTCCTGCTGCAGCTCATTTCCGTCCTCTCCCCATTCTGCATCTGAGTCGCCTGTGGCTGAGTGGACGGGCCCCACCAGCGCCTCCATGATGTCCATATACTCCCTCACAGCCTCAGGTGGAATGTCCTCGGGTGCCTTGGGCTCCGGGGGTCGCTGGGACCCGTGTGGCTTCGGGCGGGAGGGCTGGGCCCTGGGGCCGGACATCCTGGGAGCACAGGCTGCGGCAGAGCAGGAGGAAGGGAAGGAAGGTGAGGGGCTCCCGGTCCACCTCCTGACCACCGAGCGCACGCTGGTGAGGGCACTGTTGGGGGACATTGATGTGGGTGTGTGGGGGTCAGGACCACCTGGAGCTTCATGCACAGTTGGAGGGGGGAGGTAAGGGGGCATCTAAGAGAGTCACATATAAGGAAGTGGGGAACCTCCAATTTTCCAGGGGTGTCCCCATCAAGCCCACTTCTTAGGCAGACTTTGTGTGCAGTCCTTTGACAGGGAGGCGTGAGAGAAGTTACAAGATAGACCAAGTCAATACCCCGTAGTAACAAAGGGCATCTGAGACCCCACCCCCCACCCCCCGCCTCGGTGGCTGTTTTGCTTGAAAGACCAATGCCCCTGTCTTGAAGGAAAATGATCCACATGGGAAGAGTGGCCAACCCTGGGCCCCCGTTACCTGTGCGTTCAACTCCAGTGGGAACCTGGGTGGCCGGCTGAAGGCCCACTTTCGGGGCTGGGGGCCCCCGAGGATCCAGCTTCGGTGGGGCTGGAGGAGGCAGGCCCTGCGCGCACTGCATCCACCGCAACTGCTGGATCTGCATCTCCTCCTCTGCCTCAAATTGCATGAACCTGGGGTGTGACGGAGGCACAGGCCACCCTGAGAAAATGGCCTGGGTTCTGGAGCCCAACAAAGACAGCCAAGAATGAGGGATTGGGAGAGGATGTGCCTTGGGGCTGTCAAGGCCCTGTGAGGTGCTGTCCACAGCAGAGAGCTGCTCCTGGAACTGATACAAGATCTGGGACCCTTCCTGCCTCACCAGCACTGGAGAGCATTCAACAGCATAGAGCCAGGTCGCTGCATTGAACCAGGTCAACGGGACACGTGGCTGACCCAGGGGGCACCCTCCCCATGCCCCCCATCCAGAGCCACATGAAGGGCTGACAGCCAGAGGCTGGAACAGGCATGTGTTCCCCACAGGGGTCCTTGCCCAAATCCAGGACCCTGGGTTGGGACTGAGAGTTCTGGAACGTAGACCTGGAGACAGGGCTCAGGAGAGGCTGGACGATGTGGATGCTGAGCTTAGAGGACAGGCCTTCCTTTCCTCTGAGAGGTGCTTGTTTGTTTGGTTTTGTTTCTTAAGCCAAGGGGATTACCGTGGAGCAAACACTGGAAGGGCCAGAGACCCTTGGGCTGATGACAGCTGGCTTCCCCAGCCTCTTGAGGGATGCCAGGGTACCCACTCAGGCCACTTTTCGTGAGGAGAGGGGGTCCCAAATCTATGTCAGTGGCCGCCAGCCAGCCACCACTAAGGAAGCAGCAGGCTGGCGGGTGGAGCTCTTTCCCCAGCCCAGCCCATATGGCCGGAGTTGGACCCCTACTGGACTCACAGCTTCACCCTGCCCCGTCCTGAGACCTTCATGTGAGGGCAAGGGTAGGTCAAACTCTGGGGAGGGCAGAGCTCGTGGTGGAGGAAGGACAGAAGACCCAAACTCTCAAGGTGAGGGAGGGGTTTCTGGAGGACTGTAGGGCCTCTGGGCTGCGGGCCCCCTGTTCCGAGCGACAGCCCTTCTCCTTTGTCCTCTCTGATGAGCACCCCCACGGCCAGACCCTGCCCTCACCCACTCGCCTCACCCTCCACGCAGCCCCTGGGCCCAGGACGCTGACTCACTTTTGCGCCATCTCGTAGTAGATCATCCGGTCAGAGTTGCTAATGTGCTGCCATTCCTGCACGGCCCTGCACAGTCCCTCCTCCAGTGTCATGGTGGGCTTCAGGCGGGCCAGGGATCGAAGCGCTGGGCTGTAAGCACTCGGGGTTAGTCTCTGTGCCCAGCCCAGCCCCCACCTGCCTGACCCCACCCACCAATGTGGACCACACATCACTCAACACAGCATGACTGAGCAACAGGAGAGTGAGAGGCAGGTGTCTGGGAGAGCAGAGACAAGCCTTCCCGGCTACACCGCCTCACACTCACTCGAGGATGACCATCCACTCCCAGGCTAGAGCTGGGACACTGTGCCTTGGGGAGCTCTTTTCCTCTTCAAGGCTGCCTTTTCATAATAAAAATCACCATCATCAATGAGGCGTGGCATGTGCCAGGCAATCTGCTCACACTTCATAGATTAGCCCAAGGAGTCTTCTGCACGGTCCTCTGAAGGTGAAGTGTGATTGTCCCCTTTTTACGAGGGACCGCAGGTTTAGGATGGAAATGCCTGCCAGGCTCACAACTCTAGTGGGAGAGAGCCCATGCCCTTAGGAGAGCTCTACCATCACCCTGTTCCTAGTGGAATTCTCCACATCAACAAAGTCGAGGCGTGCATGAAGCTCTCTCCTGGGCCCCGCGCTCCTCCCCCTTCTCCGAAGTGACCTCTCCCGGCCACGTACACTCAAGTGCTGTATGAAAGGAGACGTCAGCACAGGAGAGTGTGGCATCCACTCCTTGGCTCCTCAACTTACACCACGACCCTCTCTGACTGCAAGTCTTCAGGCCGTATTACCAGGAGAATCATGGAAGAGCAAGCTGGCTAGACTCACAGGGGGGTGGGGTCAGTTGAGATAAGGCACATTTCAGTCATGATGTCATGGACTGGCAGGCTCGCCCGTATGACTGACAGTGTGCCTTCTCCTGGCGTGGACATCGCCTTCACACCTTGCTTCCAGTATCCCTAGAAACCTAACCTGCGAGTCCATCCCCAGTTCCTCTTTATCTAAGAGCTCCGATAAGCTCATGACCCCCTGAGCGTTCACTCACATGAGAAAGCAGGAAAGAGCTTCTGCATCAGGACTCTGGGGAAGGTGTCTCCGGGCCAGTGGCTTGAGGCGCTGCCACCGTCGGAAGTTACTGTACACGCTCTGGTGGTTAGAGCAGTCCTCCTGCGAGGCATAGGGCTGGTTGGTGTCCAGGCTGCCCTCCCTGGAAGTGCCATGTGGCCATGGCCCAGAGTTCACTGGGCGAATGTTAGGGGCCATCTGGGCAGCTGGTGGTGGAGCTTGAGGAGGAAAGCCTGGGGTCCAGCCTCGCTTGCCAGCCTGAGTAACTCCAACAGCTGGAGCAGTCACAATGGTCTCCATCGCAGGGGTTGCTAAGAATATGGGTGCAGGACATGCAGCACTCCCGCTGAGGGCCCCTGGAGCGCTCCAGTTGAGGGGGCCCTGAGGAACGATAAAGGTCTGAGTCTGGGGGGCCTGCACTGGCCTCCCTTGTGACCTGACTTGTACAGTGAAGTTGCAAGCCCCAGGGGCACTGGGGCCACAGCCACCATTAGCCACCAAAGGCATCCTGGGGAAAGCTGGCAGCCGCAGGCTGCTGCCAGGAGGGAATGCGGGGGTGATGAGAGGTGGCAGGTGCTGCTCCCAGGGTGGCCAGTGCTGGGCGCCAGGAATGGGTGGAGGAAAGGACACTGCCGTGAAAGTAGACAAGGAGGCACCGGGGTTCATGGTGACATCCGTTCCCAGCACTGCAGATGCTGTTGAGGCAAAGGAAAGGAGTGAATGGAGGAGGAGAATGGGCAAGTGGGACTGAGGCTTTCTGCGGCATCAGAGTGTAAATCTCCACAGATGAGAGACTCTTGGACAAGGGAAACTGCAGCGTGCAAATGTCTTCAAGTGATTTTCATGCCCTGACTTCCAGTTGAGAATTATTCCACTGGTGACCCCACGCCCATCCACCAAGCTCCCTGACCCCTGCCTGCCGAGAAGAAATTGCCTCAGCAAGCACTCACTTGGAGAGCCTCCCTAAGGCACACCCTGGCACCTAAGCCTCACAGGCTGTCTCCCAAGACCTGGAGCTGTGTGGACATCCGCTCTGTGAGAAATGCCCCTCAGCCGGCGTACTAGCAGGTGGGGCCTTCTGCAAGGTAAGTTCTAGGCCCCCAAAGGCCCTTTGTGGACAGGCACTGTGTAAAATATTAGGGCCCCACCTCCTCCTCAGTCCTCCTTTTCCTGATGCTCAGTATAAATCCCCTCTTTCTTTCCTAGCCTCACAAAACAAAACAAAATGCTGGAAAATATCTCTAATGGAATCCTGATACAAACCCATGACACTGGCCCAGAAAGCACCTGCATCTCCGAACAACCCACAGCAGATACGTAACATGGGCCAGGTCCTGCCACCCCTTCCCCAGTGCCCAGAGTTACTGTCATCAGTCAGGAGTTCTGTTCCTAGGGGCTTGGGGTGGTCTGAGAAGTAGGCACGTGTCCCTTAGATTCGGTCATTTCACAGCCAGTGATGGCTGCAGAGGATTAAACAAGGGCCAGGGAATTGTCATGTTACATTGGTCGTGGGAGTATAGACTGCCTGTGGTCCTTCCCCTTCCAGCTCCCAATAACGGAGAGACAATCTGAGATGCAGGCATAAGCCAGATGCCATGGCGATCAAGTTGTCTGAAACACATCCCTGTTCAGGAGAACAAGGTACACACCACGGTGCACCTAACTCACCAGAACAGATGTCATAGGATGTTTAATAGTAACACAGAAGATCATCTTCCTGATCCTGGGCTACACTCCTTCCCCCTTTAAAAGAGGAAGCAGGCTTCATAGACATTCCACCCGAAACAACCCCACTCCACATCTGTTCCCTGTCCATGAAGGAGTGACCTGAAATAGGAACAAACTCTTCCTCTCAAGGCAGCCTGAGGGTCCACCATGAGATACTGGACAAGATGAAGTAGGTCTGAAGTACTGCCATTCCACAAAAGGAAGAACAATTCAGAGCAACTCAGGAACCTGAGCCCTCTCTTGGCTGAAGTTACTCGTAATGGTTGCCCATCCCCTGTTGAATCCAAGGCAACAGTTACCTGAACTGACAAGTGAGCTCTGGGCTGGGAGGAGTGGACGAGGTGTGGGCTGCGGCAGTTAGAGTAACCCCCTGCCTAGCTCTCGGAGAGGACACTTCACTGCAGGTGTGGCCACACACAGCCCCATTGAATAGTTTTCTCACCAAGACCATCTCTCCCCACAGCCCCCTGAGATACAGTATGCTCCTGTTCAAATCCCTTTGAAAGATATGGTGAGGCAAGCTTCAGGTGCCTCAGGAACACAATACAGCTCTAGGCTTTCCTCATGACCCTCCCTGTGTCACCACCAGGACATCACACACATCCTTACACACACGTTTCAAAGTGGCTTGTCTCCCTTCTAGAAAGAATCAGACTGTCTGCTGCCATCCTTTCTCCATAGCCAGGGCAATTCCTCTGGATCCACCTCCAACGACCCCTCCTCCCCAGGGCAGTCTCAGGTTTCTTCAGGCTCCCCAGTCTCCCCAGGTGAAATGTCCTTGTGCGTCCAGTGCTCTCTTCTCCCTCTACTTCAGTCCAACTAGGTGCCCACAGTTAAGTGTAACGTGTGAACCTGAAGGATGTGAGGATGGCAGCGTCTCTGAGAACACACCCCCAGCCTATAGGCTTACCTCCTATTGAAGCCATCCTGCAGGCTTGGGCACGGACTACTGCTGCCTGGTAGCCTCAATGAGAAAAGTCAAGACCAGGAGCCAGAGAGCGACCTGCTTCAGCAAACGCTCGGGATCCAAGTCAACGAGGGACACGTTTGAAAGTAAAGAGGAAAATGCGGGCTGAACCGTTCTGCGGTGGGGGAGGGGCAGAGGGCACGTGGGTCGGGGTGGGGTGGCGTGCGCTGGGGGGACATTCCATGAGGGCTCTGGCAGGTAGGCAAGAACCGGAAGTTCCTTCCACCTCCCACAGTGGCAACACAATTGGCGTGTGCCTCTTTAGGCAGTTTATAAACTGTTGTTTTGATTCACGGCACCGAGGTTGAGCATGACAGTCCCTTCCTTTCACGTCTTTATCCATCAACCTAGGTTTTTTTTTTTTTTTTTTTGCGGTACGCGGGCCTCTCAGTGTTGTGGCCTCTCCCGTTGCGGAGCACAGGCTCCGGGCGCGCAGGCTCAGCGGCCATGGCTCACGGTCCCAGCTGCTCCGCGGCATGGGGGATCTTCCCAGACCGGGGCACGAACCCGTGTCCCCTGCATCGGCAGGCGGACTCTCAACCACTGCGCCCCCAGGGAAGCCCTGGAGCTTTTATAATGAAGGAAAACGTAAATGATTTGCAACCAATAACTTCATACTAGAGGAATGGTGAGGCAAAATATTGTACCCAGGCACTCGAGAAAGGCAGGCTTCCTTGTTGCTTCCTCCCTTTGTTCAGTCATTCAACCAATTATTTACAAGATTCCCACTCATAATTCTGATACAGTATTTGAAGGACTCTTCTCAAGGCCACTGATACAAAAATTGCACTGTGCAAAAATTAGCCAGTCCCAATACTGCAATCACTTTTGTAATACTTCAAAATCCTACACCCCACAGACAGAGATAATCAAATTAGCCCAAATGTAACTTGGGAAGACCAGTCACAGAAGGGAGTATCTAAAAGTCCTTTGGATCATGATCTCTGACTATTCCTGCACAGAAGGTGGGGGCGGGCATTGACTACTGAGAAAAAACATCTCTGGACATGCATCACAAGCCTCAGAAGACAGTTCATCTTCCACTCAATCACGAAACATTAAAGAAACGAAGAGATACCATGTTTGTGTCTTGTGGAGTTTTCAAGTCTGCACTTGGAGGCGCTTAGTGCTGTTACATGTGAGGGGTCTTCAGAGGCATCCTGTTGAGTGAGAAATGCTCTAATCTTGCATTTGACCAGAAAGCGGATCTGATGATTGAAGTTTCTTTGGGAAGTATTACAAAGTCAGGTCAGTAAGTTGATGCCGCTACTATTTTTGTTGTTGTTGTTTTATTGTCAACTGAAATTCTGCAAGATATTATAAAAAAGGAGGGAGGGAAAATAAAATTGTTCCCATACTACCTGTTGAAATTGGCCCAGATTGTCAACTCTTTCTCAAAATTATTTTTAAAAAAACCCCAAAACCGTACAAAGGAAACACCTGTGAACACGGAGAAAAAATATTCTAGTAGAGTAAATGCGTTGGAAAAACTCTAGGAACGGAGTCAGGAGACAGTATCTTAAGAGTGTTGCCCAGGTCTGAAATTCTTTGCTAGCATTGTTCTTTAACGGAAACTTCAGGTGTGCTAGGAAAAAGGACCTACTGTTTTTTGAAAGGCATTAACAAGAACCAAGGAACGGCAGTCCAAAGGGCATGAAAGTACTTGCCCCAATTTGAGGCTACTGTGCTTACAGCGGAGCTCTCCAGAACTCTTTGTAGCTAAGTGCATGGGTTTCACGAGTGCAATATAAAACTCACGAGTGCACATTTCCCAAGAGCTGGTTTTAAGAAGAGACCGTCACGAAGGTTCCCAGCGAGGAGCGTCGCCAGAGAAGTTCCGCAGCTTGCCCGACCCTCCATTTCTGTCCTCTCCTGCAGAGACCTCCTAGGCCCGCGCACCCCGCGCCTGCACGCCCGCGCACGCCTGTGCACGCCCACTGGGGCGGGTCTCTCGGGCACGGCGGACCGCCGTCCTCCAACAGCTCCCGGCGTCTGCTGGGGCAGTTTGCTCCGGAAGACAGGAGCGCATGCGGGAGCGCGGAGGGTGGGGCCCCAATGGCTGTCCGGCGGGGGAGGGGCCTGTCATGGCGGCCTGTAGAGTCAATTCTAGGAATCGTGAGGTAAGGGGTACGGGGACTTTTCACCCCTCAGGTGTCACCGCTCTGCACTGTTGTTCACCCTGTGGGTTATTTGTGCCCTTGTCCATGTAAGGAGACTCCCCACAATGTGGATTCACGCCCCCATAGAGCTCGATTCCCTTGAGATGTTTACCCCAGGATTATCGGCACCACTGGGGAGCCGGCTGCATGAAGGGTTCAGTGATTGCGGGGCCTACAGTGGGGGCTAAATAGTGTGTGCGAGCTATTAAACAGGTGCCGTTCTAGTCTGCGCGTTGTGAAGAGTACAAAAGCTAGAGGGAAGTTCTTGCGAGTTGAAAACCCTCATCTGGTTCCGAAGGTGTAGCTCAGGTGATTGGAAAATGAGTGAAGATGGAAGGAACACACTCATCGTTTCACTAGTGTCTTCCTTCTTATCATAAAAACATCAGTCAACACTTAGGTTCAAACTGCATTCTTTTGTCAGTGATGCGAGCAACTTTGCTGAATGTGGTAATAAACATGTATTTGTAGTCTGGTGTCAAATCATGATTGATTTGCAAGCATAGATGGGGTCTGTACATACTTAATTGGTTGGTGGGAATCTGATAGGTAGTCAAATGTGTGGGTTGGTTTTGTCCGTGGATATTTGTGTTTGAAGGGAGGTCATGCCTGTGTTTTTGTGAGAGTGTGTAAGAGTGAGCGTTGTATTTGGAGGGTGTTGAGATGTGACGCAGGCATACTCAAGGAGTTGGTGGTTAGGTGTTTGTAATTTGGTGTTTGGGGAATATGTTTACATGTGTTTTTTTCACCCCTGAATTTGGGGATTTGTGTGTGTGTAATGGTGGATTTGGAAGGATTATCTGCATATGCGTAAGGGCCATGTCAGGAAAAGTAGTGGTGTATATTACTTTGGGTGTCCAGTCTGTTAATTTTGTATATTTGGGGAATGTAGGCTGATCATTTGTGTATTCAGGGCATGTTGTATGGTTATGGGGTGTTTGTGGGTGTGCATTTTCAGGAGCTGTGTATGTATATTTGGATGTGTAGAGGGCAAGTCTGTGACTATTTTATGGGGCTGGTGGATGTTGAATGTGTAGGTATGTTGTGTTTGTATGATCCTGTATTCTGCAAGATGGCAGAGTTCATTCTGTGTGAGAGGTTGGGAATATGGGGTTATGTATACGCCAGTAGAGTGGTACTGTATGTGTATTTGGAACAAAGGGCGTATAGGGTGACATTATTGTCTATTTGTAGTGTACTGGGTAATCGTGGTTCTATTTGGGACTTGTGGAGAGTTGTGTGTTAAATGAGTTTGTGTGTGTATTCAAGGGGCATGGCCACTTGGAGGAATATTTGCTGAGGCTGTGCATTTGTAATTTTCAGTAGGAGCCTCTTAGGCTTATGTATTTTGGGAAGTGAGTATATGTGTATCTGATAGAGAGGTGGGGTTCTATGTTTCTACAGGGAAGGTGGACAATTGCATTTGTATGTATTAGAAATATGTGATACGGGTATTTGTTAGTACTTGCATATGTGTGAGCTGGCTCCTGATAGCTAGGGATAATTTGATATATGGAAGTTGTTTCATAAATGGTTTGCTGGAGATATTTCCATGTATCTTACTTGTGTATTCTAATCCGTGTGCGTGTCCATCATCAGGTGCATGCATTATCAGAGTTTGTTCATAAGGTATGGAGTTGTTAGGAGTATTCAAAGTGTATTTCTTTGGAGAACGCTAGGGTGTTTATCCATGTGTTTGGTAGGAGTAAGAGGTGGTCTGTCTATATATTCAGGGTGAGGGTAGAAACATATATATATACACACACACACATATACAGTTTGTATGTTGGAGTAGTGGTGGGGAGCTTGTATTCTGGAGAGGTAGCATAATGTATAGTGTTTGGGAGGGGATCCATATGTTCAGGGGTTAGGAATATTTGCATGTGTGTGTCCATAGGTGTGTGAGAATTGTGTATGTATATTAGTAAGACTGCAGAGGTTGTCAGTGTTTTTCTGTTTTGAGTGTGTCTGAGCATTTGGGGTGTATACTCATGAGTAGTTTGTGGATGTGTGTATTTGTGATTTGTGAGTGTAGCAGGAGGCTTCGAGTCCTCTATGTGTCTATTTCAAAATGTAATGCCTGAAGAATTTAGTGGTGTTGCTTGTATGTGTGTTCTCAGTATTAGTGAGGTGGACTTATATGGACAGTTGACCCTTGAACAACATGGGTTTGAGCCACACGGGTCCACTTATAGTGGATTTCTTTTTCAGTAACTACTACAGGACTACTACAGGATCCATGGATGCAGAGCCACTGCATGGAGGGTTGGCGCCCTAACCCCCAAGCTGTTCAAGGGTCAGCTGTATTTGATAAGTATAGATTATTTGTGTCTGTGTGTGTGTTTGAGTTCCTGGGGCTTCTGGGGTATGTATTCTGTGGGACGTGAGAGTTTAGTTTGTGTGTTTGGAAACCAGTAGGCTGTGTGGGTTCTGTGTGTGTGCAGGAGTCCTGCAGTCTATGTATTTTAGGGCTGTGGGGTTGCATATGGGTCTTTTTTTGGGTTGCACATGAGACAGTTGTGTACTTGGTGACCCTGTGTGCTTAGGTACTCAGTGTGTACATCTGGATGGCATATTGGTTGCACATGTTTGTTTTCAGGCCCATGTTGTGTGTGTATATATAGTTGTGAGAGTGGAATGTGAATATTCAGGGTGAGTAAGGTTTCATCTGTAAAAATTTAGGTAGTAAGAGGTGGTCTGTTTGTGTATTTATTCAGGGTGAGGGTGTGTGTTCAGGAGATATATAGATATATATATATATCTATGTACAAACACAAATGTGTATGTGGTGTCCTTTTGGTTATGTATCTGTGGTGGGAGTTGAGAGTTCTCCTTGGGGTGTAAGTGGATTCTGTGCACATATTCACAGGAAAAGTTATGGGATGTGCTGGAACTGGTTCATACTGTCTTGGGAGAGTCAATGGTGCATATCTCTTCCCAGCTGTGTGTTTAGTGATGTCAAGTGGGTAGCTTGAAATTGGTCCTGCTGGGAATATTTATACCATGTAGATACCATAAGTGAAGTCTTTCCCGCCTTTCTCGGAGAGCTTTTTATCAAGCACTTAGCAGCGTACCACTGATGTGCGTGTTTGGATTGTGTATGTGTGAAGCAAGAATATTTGGGCATCGGTGGGTACGTATGGGACCCTCATGTGAATTGTGAGTGGGGCATCTGGGGCTATGGGCCCTTGTATATGTGCATTGACCCTGGTAATTGTGAATCATTGCATTGCTCCTATCAGGTTGGTCTGTTCTTTAGGGCCAGAGAATCCCCACAAATGTTGTTGATTCCCAGTAGAAATCATGCAGATGGATACAGGGGTGTCTGTACCTTAGGCAGGTGGACACTCCTTCAGCATTTGTGTGGTCCTAGCATCTGGGTCCCTAGAAGGGGGCGCCTGGCGGACAGATGGCCATGCAGAGCAGAACCTTCACAGGTGTGTTGTTGGCATGACAGGCAGCAATCAGAAAGTCATGGGGCTTCCTGGATAGGAGGTCAGATGACCAAGGGCTCTCCCAGGAAACCCCCCTGAGAATCAGTTGGACAGCTACAGGCATTACTGGCTCTTCTGTGGCACAGCGGACGTGCAAGGACACCCTCCACATGGGGTCCAGAGCCATGTGTCCCTGAGCCCAACTGCCCCAGGGTGGTGGGAACTGTTGCATATCAGGCTGGTCAACTGTATCACTAGGTCTCAACCAACCTGTCTCATGGAAACCTAAGTCCTCACGGATAGGCAGGACCTCTAGGGATCACTGAGCTGACAAGGACAGAGGTAGGGAGGCTTTGTCACTGAGGGAGAGTTGGGGACTGAGACCTGGAGAGCCTGGGGAGTCCCACTCTGAGGAGATGTGGCTCTGATGTTCCCAAACCCTTTAGACATGTTCTCTGTTCTTTTCTGAAGGCTCAAGATGCTTCTAGCAGTGGGAAGCTTATCTCAGTTTCATGTTTCTCTGATAGCATGAACTGACCCTTTTATTCACTCTTCCACATCGAGCTGCAAATCCATCAGAGGGAACCATGTGATCGTTGTAGCCACCAGCTGACCCCACAGCCACCTTGTGCCTGCCTTGGACCCACCCAAGCATTTCTGAGCCTTCTTTATGGTGAGTCTTGTGGCCTTTTCTCCCTCATTGTGACTCCTCCTGCCAATAAAACATGCTGTGAATGTTAACAAAAGGAAACCTGCACTAGAATTGGAGTCTGGAAGGCCCGTAGAGGGAGCTCTCATGCCGTGCCACTCATCATCAATTACCCCAACAGGAAGAGGTCATTTACTGACCCCAAAGAGGAAGTGCAACCACTTTACTACCCCAGCTGGAGGAGGGAAGACTTCCTTCCTGGCCAGCAACAAGAAATAGAAAATAGAAATAGCTAATAGAAAATTCCGCAGTTTAGCCAATGAGACGCCGTTGTCACCTGAAGTTTTACTTTCCTCCAGTGAACTTTCATTTTTTCCCTTGATGATGACTTTCTTTCCTTGTCCCACCCTCCTTACTATACAAGTCTTCTGGGACTTCCCTGGTGGTCCAGCAGCCAAGACTCTGCGCTTCCAATGCACGGGGCATGGGTTCGATCCCTGGTCGGGGAACTAAGATTTCCACATGCCACGTGGCATGGCCAAAAAAAAAGAAAGCCTTCCATGTTGTGTAACCCGTTGGAGTATCTCCCTTTCTATCAGATGAGATGCTGCCTGATTCATGAATCGTTTAATAAGGCCAATTTATTCAAAATTCAAAGTAAATCTTCCAATTTACTCAGTTAAATTTTGTTTTTTAATACATTGGGGGCATGCAGAGGTGGCCACTAACAGTTTAATATGTATCCCTCCAGAAATGTTCTGTATAAAAATATGTATGTGCACTTTTCTAAAATCCACTCTTATGATTGCTACTGCTAACAAGATGATTTTATGATTAAATGCTTATCTTTTTAAAAAGAAAAAGGTAAATATATTGGTGGCAGTGATGGGATCTGAAGCAAATTTCTGATAACATTTGGGACAAGGAGGAACAGGTGTGGTGCCCACAACTCCTTTGAGTTCACTGTCTTTCTTGCCATTCCTGAAGGTTGTTGGTAAGCTCCTCTTGGTTTGAGCTCCATTCTCTTTGCGTTTGTGCTCCCAATCTAACTGGCTTTCCTTTACAGGGCAGGTCAGTTTGGCTGGTAGAGGATTCTCCTTGAGGCCAAACCCCTAGCCTTTCAGATGGAAATTCCCAGGACACAGTAACATCTCTTGGTTATTGCCACTATATTTTTTGAGTGGTAAACCATAGCCCCTAATTTTGTTCCCTGGATTCCACACTGGGCACTGCTGACAGTGTAGTCTGCACTTGCCCATCTGTTTGGCATCAGCCCCCAGTTCCCATGCTTGGAGCTGTTGGTGGTGGCTATAGTTCTCCATTTTGTTTGGAATCAGTTTGCAGTCCCCCTTCCTTGGGATTTGCCGTTTGGATCTTTTTCCTCAGTCCAAGGATCCCTGGGAATCGGTGGTGGTGCATACCAGGCCTTCTTTTGTCCAGGACATAGTAACATCTCTTTGTTACTGCTGATATATTAAGGCGCAGGTTTTTTGTGTGTTCTTTTGGGTTGACAAAGGCTAGCTAAGGAAATGAGATCCTTTATCGCCCAAGAGTTGAGAATGCCAGCTTCTGGCACACCTGCTTATTTTATATTTAAGAACTATGGTCCTGGAGGTTGTAGATATTTAGAAAGATGGAAAAATTATACTAATATTGATCTAGAATTACAGTGGTCATTGTGGGGCATGTTCCAGTTAGACAAGATTGTACATTTAAGGAAACCACTAGAGAGCAAGGGTTCACAGATTGCACAGGGAGAATGAGATGCCTGCTTTACTTGGTATGTAAAAGTTTACAGACGGTTTCAAGATTCCAAAAGAGCTTCGTTTAGAGACTTAGAACAAAAAGCTAATGAAAAATTAAAGAGACAAAAGGTACCTGAGACAAAAGACCGTAGGACGGATGTGACTGCAGACGCACCTCCTACTGTCCCCCCCTTTCCGTTGTCACCCGAGGACTCTTGTGTTACTCATTTCCTGTCTGAAATACTTCTCTATTCCAAAAAGAATATTTAACAATTGCCATTTAAAGTAAAACTACCTGAGGTTGCAGGTGAGCCCCCTCAGGTGTCCTTTACCCCTTGGTCAAAGACTGAACTGAGAGCTGTAGTCAAAGAATTCTCTAAACCTTGGAGGAACCCCCAACATTTTTTAAAGAACTTAGAGTCACTGTCAGGGCGTATGTCCCCAAACTGCTAGATCTTTATCCACTTGTACACATGTTGGTAGGACTGGGGGAAGCCCCAGAATGGATGTGGGAAGCAAAATGACATAATCCCTAGGATGGTATTCAAGATCCTCAACCTAAAAAGGCTTGCAGAATAACAACTAATCTTTTATAAGCTATTCCTAAAATGTTCCCTGCTCACACTTGGTCTATTATTAATTGGCCTAATAATGATTGATGTATTATTCACTCGTACAAACAAAAGAGGGGTGAATCTGTGGAAGACTTTGGAACCAGTTTGGAAGCTCTCTTTTTACAGCAGTTGGTGTTCCAAGGAATAAAAAGGCCACTCAGCCTGCTTTAACTGCCCTCTTTGTAAGTGGATTATCTTCTGAGATGAGTGGATTGATAAAAGGGCAGAAAAGAGGGTGGGAGGCTATAGGCCTGACTGAACTTGTGACTATAGCTGAGCATTTTGAAAGGACCTTGGAGCAAGACCACAAACAGAAATCCACCAAGCTCATAGCCTTACAGTTACAACAGCTCTAAGGCAAGGGACACAAAATGACACCTGGGCCTCCCCCATTACAACCTCCTAGGGGTCCATGATCAATTTGATGACCCAAAGTTGATGTTTCATTTGTAATCACTGAGGACACTGGAAAAAGAGGTGTCCTCAAAGGTCCTATGCAAACTCTTCACAAATGCTCTCGTATCTGTCTCAAAGGGAGGGCCCCCCATGACCCTCTCCCCTAGTTGGCAGAACTCCAGAGGTTAGGGTAAACTATTAGCAGCAATGACCTTAAACAGCCCAGAGGAAAATATAATGAAAAACGGCCAAATTTTAGTTGATACTGGAGCTATGCTTTCTACTTGAAACCCCACTCTCATATTTTACTTTGAAATCTACATTAAACTCTAACCCTAACTGTAAACATAATTACCTAACCCTTTAACACCCTACCCCTAGCCCTAACCAGAGCTGTGCTTTCTACTCTAAATCCCACCCTCAAAGAACAACAGGTGCCTCTGAGTAAAGAGAATGTTTCCATAGTGGGAGTACCTAATACAGTTCAGAGAGAATTTTTATCTCAACCAAGATTCCTTTCTGCTATGCAGTATAGCCCCAGTTAATCTATTCAGTAGAGATCTCTTTTCTAACTTCAAAGGGCCAGTACATTTTGCCTCCAGTGGAGATCTCACCTTAAAATTTCCTGATCAACGTGAACCTGATCAGTTATGTTCCTTACAATCTGTCCTGGACCTAAAAGCGGAAGTTCAACAAAAGTTCCCTAATTGGATGGAGATGCCTGCAAATTTGGGGGCTACTTCTGACAGGATGCCTGCAAATTTGGGGGCTACTTCTGACAGTGTTAACATGAGAAGAATAAAAAAATGCAAACCTATAAAGATTCAGATAGATGTAGCTAAACCTCTCCCTAGGTTTCCTCAAGAGCTATTAAAGCCTGCGGTCATACAAGGTCCCATAGCTATTGTAGAAGACCTAATTGCCCAGGAGGTAATCATTCGTGTACTCGTCCCTGCAGCATGCCAATCTTGCCTGGTTGGAAACCTGTCAGGATGGCGATTTGTCCAGGACTTGGGAGCTGTTAATAAAAATAGTTCTTCCCTGTTTTCCTGTTGTTCCAAACCTAGCCACCCTTGTGTCACAAGCTTGAACTGACTTGAAATGGTTTACAGTTGGAGACCTTTGTTCACCTTTCTTCAGCATCCCGGAGACCCAACAGCCAATATCTACATGCCTTTACTTGGAACAATCAACAATATACCTGCACTTTTATGCCTCAAGGGTTCACTGGGACTCCTTCTTTTTTCCTCCCAAGTACTTCACCAAGATTTAAGTACCCTCTAGTTCCCTGAGAAATCAGCCTTTTTACCATATGGAGATAACCTCCTGCTGTACTCAGCTACTGTAAAGGTTCCATAAGGCATTCATAAAAGATTCCATTTATTTGCTGCAACAGTTAGCTGAGAAAGAACAAAGGAAAAATTACAATTATCCGTAGACGCTGTTCATTACCTAGGACGTAATCTAAGCACTGAAGGAATTCAGCTATCTCCAGAGAGAATTAGGCTGATACAGGAACTTCCTAGACTCACAACTAAGTGCTAGCATTGTGGATTTCTAGGTTTAGCTGGTTATTGCAAGCTCTAGGTTCCAAATTTTTCTGTTACCTCTTCCACTCTGTGAACTTATTAAAGATTTAGTTCCTGAATCCTTTGCTTGGGAAGATAAACATAAGCAGGTTTTTATAAGGCTAAAACAAGCACTGCAAGAGCTGCCTGCCTTAGGGTTACCCAAATGATCAGGTTCAGGTTGATCCGGAAACTTTTTTTTTTTTTTTTTGCGGTACGCGGGCCTCTCACTGTTGTGGCCTCTCCCGTTGCAGAGCACAGGCTCCGGACACGCAAGCTCAGCGGCCATGGCTCACGGGCCCAGCCGCTCTGCGGCATGTGGGATCTTCCCGGACCGGGGCACGAACCCGTGTCCCCTGCATCGGCAGGTGAACTGTCAACCACTGCGCCACCAGGGAAGCCCGATCCGGATACTTTAAGGTGAGATCTCCACTGGAGGCAAAGTATATTAGCCCTTTTAAGTTCGAAAAGAGATCTCTACTTAATAGATTAACTTTAGGTTATTCAAAACCTTTTCCTTTATTTGTGCATGAAAGGCATAATCAGGCCGCGCAGAACTGTGTGAGCATGGTAGTAAACACAGGCCTATTGCCTGTTATAGCATACAACTTGATTCAGTTGCTTTTGCCTGTCTCAGGTGTCTTAAGGTTATAGCCACAACTGCAAATTTAGTGGAAGCCTTGGCAGATTTGACTCTAGGAAATGAAGTTTATTTGCAAACTCCACACCTTGTCCACAGTCTTCTTAACGCTGAATTGACAACATTTCTCTGCAAGTATCACTGGATTAACTTCCTGTGAAATCCTGCTTTCACCACCTAATCTTTAAACGTCACACCGTTCTCAATCCTGCTACACTACTACCTCTGCCTCACAAAGGTGAGGGCCGTGACTGCCAGGTAACAGTGTCCCATGGGAATTCCCTGGGAGTCCATTGGTGAGGGCTCCGAGCTTCCACTGCAGGGAGCGCGGGTTGGATGTCTGGTCGAGGAACTAAGATCCCACAAGCCACATGGCGCGGCCCAAAACAAAAACAAAACAAACAGAAAACAGTGTCCCGTTTTGTGACACCGTGTCCTGAGTAAACATGTTACCAAGTCCAAGCTTGCTCTGCTTGCCGCACGACAGGCCATAAATCGGAGATGAGGTGTTGAGGCAAGGAATATGACCTTATTCAGAAAGCCAGCAGACCGAGAAGATGGCAGAGTAAACTCTCAAAATAACCATCTTATCGGGGTTTGGGTGCCAGTTTCTTTTATAATACAGAGATGGGGAGGAGATGAGGAGGTAAAGTAAGAAGGCCATAAGTTGTGCAAATAGCCCCTGGAATGGCCAGCCTCGGGGAGGAGATGTGTTAATTTCTTCTTAATTGTAGCCATCCACAGGTGGAAGGAGTCCATATGTTTCCCTGAACAAAGGCACTTTAGTTTAACATTCAGACAGAGGGACAGGGTTCCCCGAGGCAGGCCATTATGTACAGGTACAGACAGTATCCTTGTAGTGAACAAAAGCAGCAGAAGGCAAAGGTTAAAGTAAAAGGAACAGATCCCATGTGGAGTCCGATTTGGCTCTTCCCTGTTACAATTCCCTACTGTCAATGTCCATTCCACAGTCTTGTGGATAAAAGGGGGTGACGGCCCTTCTAATTGCTTCATCAGATGGATCTTTCCGGGAGTGTCCACCATTGGTGCCGGTGTTCCAAACGCTGGGTTTTTGGTTTTTTTGTTCCTCTCTGGAAAGTGTGTCCTTTACACCTGTAGCCTTAAAAAAATATTCTCAGCCTAAAAGTTGAGAGTTACGACCTCTTTGATGGGAATTTTGAGGGCTTCAAGCCTGGGAGGCAGCATCTCAAGTTAAGGAATTCAGCACTTTTCCATGTACGGGAAGATGCAAGGGTCTGGGCTCACTGAAATCAGTCATTTGATATGTACCTCAGCTGTCTGGGGCCTGTGTCCTATATTCTCATATCCTGAGTTTCGTCAGGGCTCACCGGCTCACGTTGGGGGGCTGCAGTCGCTAATGACTGATGTGTCAGGAAATATTCCATTTCTCAGATCCTCTCCTCTTGGTCAGGATTTTGACCCATATTTGGGAGACGTTTCAGGATCAAATTTTGTCCCACGGCGCTGGGAGGCTCATCCCAGGTCAGGGGAGAATTCTTGATATGCCACTCCAGGTGCTAGTTTTTGGATTAGGCCCTATTGCTAATTAAAGATCTTCTGGATCCTCTATCTAATTATGATCCAGGAGACATTTTCCCTTGTTGCTTCCTCCTGTACCTAGAATCACACTATTACAATTATTTCATGTTATAAATGTGGTCTATTTTCTCAAGATGTTTAGCCATTGAAGTATTGTTGGAGGCCTGGTTCCATACTGGGTACTGTAAGAGACGCCAGTCTTATAAAGTAGACAGGATATAAGTAATGCAGCTAGTAATGTTAACAAAGACACAGTACAGCAGGGAGACACAAAGAGCAAACAATCTGGAAACAAAGAACAATGATCAGTATAACTACTTGTAATCCAATTGCAATAGCGAGCGACCAGAGGTACCATAACTGATTTAGTGAGCCATCCGCTGTTTCAGTGTACCAGCAGTGCGTACTTAGACGTGCATGGCTTAATCTTTGGGACAAGCATATGCTACTGGCAGGATCACCCAGGTAGAGAGAAAAAGATAAATGTTTCAATTCTGCTTATAAGGGTATAATTTAACAAATGACTGTAAATCATAATGAGTTGAAGGGGAGCGTTTTGCTTACACCTGGAAAACACAGAGTTAAAACAGTCATTTTTCAGATAGAAACCATAAAAATTATAACCATAATTATAACCAAAATTATAACCATAAGTATAACCCTTTTACCCAGGCATGTGCAACTAATCGTTTTTGTTAACAGCTTTATGAAGCCATCAGGTTTCCCATTAGAATTCTTCAAGTTCTTACCCAGCTCACCTTTATGGTTTGTAAATCAGAAACTTGTATTTATGCAAAGGTCCTTTCTATAAATCTTCTTGAAGAGGAAGCATTTTTGCAAAGGCATCAGAGTGAAACCATGACTGTGTACAATGGTGAAAGACTTAAGAAGGCACGTTTCAATCTGATTACAGTGCAATTGAGAAAGTAACGTGGTTACTGCGGTGACATGCAACACTTTCAGACAATAAAGAGAATTCTGACTGGTAACATTTTACCAGGACATACCAGATTTTAGGAACTCCATATAATCTGTAGAATACCTGTGTCATTTGGCATACAATAGAACCTAAGAAGATTTATTGCTTATTTGACAACACTTCCTGTGTCATTCAACCTAATTAGTTAATATCTCTCTTTGGGGTGTTTCAGGGGCCCTTTGAAGCACCCCAAAGTTAGCTAGAGGTCAAAGGAACTTCATTATAATTTGATTTGGGAAGTTTTGTCAAAAAAATAAGAAAAGGGTTTAAAACAGATAGGATCCCATGTCACTGTGAAACAATAGTTATTCACTTAGCCAAAGTAACAATAAAAGATTTCAAAGGCAAGTACAGAACAGATCTCTTAAAAGGTAGAAAAACTTAAAATCTGGTATCAAAGGCAGTCCAAAATCTTAAGAAACCTTGTCTTCTTAACAGAGAGAAAAGCGAAATTCAAGTTGTGCACCAGCTTACTTTTAAAACGTATTTACTCAATTAAACTTATTTTAAACTTAGTCCTGACCACGTACAGAACTCTTTTTTTCAGGGTCCACTTTCCATAAACCTTCTGTCACTTACTTTAGCACAATTCTGACTTTCAAGTGGTCAAATATCTGGAGAGATTAATTTTAGATAGACCTTCCTAAAAGATAAGTATTTTAAAAAGTTCACCTAAAGCTCTTACCTCATTTGCCTTTTCTTTCCTTAAAAGTTTCTTCACATCAAGTTATTTCCTTGCTGACAAATTTGCAACAGATATAACAAGATTTTATTTAGCTTATATTAAACGTAGGCACAATAAAAGTATTATACTTAATGTTGATGACTCTAACAGCATGTCTCTATTAATTAGATCAACAAACGAACGTTAATACCAGGTCTTAATTAATACTGACTATTTCCCAGTTCACATGAACCTGAAGCTCATTTAGCTCAGTTTCTCTTGTATTTAGAATAGTTTGGTGTGTAAGTGCTTACTTTTCTTTAAGCCAATTAAATAGAGCTCATCCACAAATCAACCTCAGCAATGTTATCCAAAGACAAAGACACATACAAGGACACAAACATACAGAGACGTCATGGTTGTCATTTCAGAATTTCAGCACTGAGTCAGGTACAGCCATGTGAAGCCCATCAGTTTAGAAAAAGAGGTTGGATTCAAATTAGGTTTCTGGCAGATGGAACAAATCCAACTCACTTGTCTAGATGGCTGAATTTTTACAGAAAAGACACTTAGGTTTTTGATTTATCCTTGATAAGTCAGTTTCTAAATTACTTTACCCTCTTTCAAAAAGGTGCATTTTAGAAAGATGGCAGAGATGAGAGTTCCTGAGAAGACCAGAAAGGACATTTGCATCTCAAAGATACAGGCAAGTTTTTCCTAGGATGACTTTGTTTCCCCTTTGTTTAATATTTACAAGCCTCTTAAGATAAACAGGGAGGGTTTGGGGAGTGGTATCTATTGGAGAGTCAATCAACTCGTTCCCCACTGTCAAAGTTCCCTGGGGCTCCTGTGGGGAAATTAGAATCGGACGCCTCAAGGCCAAGGGAGTCCCCTGGCCTCTTATAGGATGTCCGCACAAGGGAACTTGCCCTGCTGTGGATGTGGCTCCCAGTCCAAATTGGGTGGCTTGTGGAGTCTTAGATGGTGATACTAAATCAGGCTCCTGTCCTCTGGGGGTTAACACAGAAACTTCTATTTGATCCCCGTGGGTAGGGGAAACAGGAGGTGGTGAATATGATGGCGGCATGGGGAGAGGGTGGGCAGGTGGAACAACTGCCGGTGCAGCTTGCTGTTTTGCAAAACACTTCTAACTGCGAGATCCTATAAAAATTGAGTGAGCCATTTAGGGGCTACCGCCCTTGTGATCCTATATTTTGGGTCCACACCCTATTACAATAGTATACATGTCTTTCTTAGTCATAGGCTCAGGGCTATGTTACACCTATTTATCTACTATAGGCCCCAAAGGGCTCTCTTTCAGGGTTGATGGAGTATTTCCCATTTTGTACACCCAAACGCAAAAGACGCAAACAAATTCTGGCATCAGTGCACACAAAACCAAGACCAAAACCAAGGAACCAGTTCCCAAATCGGTTCTGAGGGGGTGTAGTGGTGTAGAGAGCAGCCGTCTGGTGCAGAAGCCCACAGGCAGCTAGGAGGAGCTGTGTTAGTCCAAAGGGTCCGGGACACATAGTCCATTCTCAGCCCAGAAGGAGCAGCCAGGGGGAACCAGTGGGAGGGCTTGACTAATTGAGCTTTGTGCCTGCTATAAAGCTTATTGTTTAGCTCTTGGCCAGTAAACTATGGAGGGTTTGTACGTGGCTGCATAAATGGGTCTAAGAATGATGGACAAGTGTGGTATTCGTTGCCTCCAAAGTGTGGAGAGACCTAAGTAAGATGTGTTGGGCTTGCTATAGTGTGTTGGGGGGCTGAATAGTTAACAGCTGAGGTTTAGCTGCAAAAGGAATTTCCTGGCTTTTAGAGGATCAGTTAATGCCCAGAAATTTAATAGTTGTGGACAGCCCTTGAATTTTATGTGGGGCAATAAATAGCCCACCTGTATGTTATAGATGGGTCACCAACCATGTTAGGGCCTTGTGCACCAGTCTCCTGAGGGGCTGTGGCTTAGAACCTCAGTATAGTGCCAGACGGTGCAAGGGGACCCCAGGTCTTGCCAGCAAAGACTGTGGGCAATAGCTGGGCTGTTAAGATAGCCAGTAGGCAGACAGGTTAAAACATACTGGGTGCCTTCTGAAGTAAAAGTAGACTGCAGCTGGGACTCCTTAATAACTGGTACTGAATAGAACATAACAGCTAGATTGTCACAGCAAAGTAATTCCCTGGAGCCCTTTGGATATCCTTAATGAACTGGACAATGTTGGAAATGGGAGCCTTAATAGTGGGGAGCAGCACTTCTATTTCAGTAGTTGATTATAAGTCACCACTCATTAATAGCAGGTTTTAATAGCAGCCAAATGGGGAAATTGAAAAGGAGAAATGGTGTGTTTAATGACTTCTTCTTTTCATAAATTCTGAATTATGGGCTGCAATCCCACAGCCCCCCTGTCATACATGTTATTGGGGGATATTTACTGTCTTAGGTGGCAGTCTTATGGGCTCCCAGTTTCAGCTTCCACCAGGAAGGCCAGGAATTTGGGTTTGTTCCAAATGGCGTTGCAGTACATCAAGGCATCCATAGCTGTAACGGGAAAGGGTAGGGCCAAAGGGGCTACCACCACTAAAAGATTTTTAATAAAGATTGTTTCAGTAGTGACATTCAATGGAAGTTGAATGCTTTCTACTCCCCTGACTACTATGCCTTGTAATCTAAAGTGTGGCCCTTGCTTATAATTGGAGGGGTTCCCAGGAGGCACTGTAATTTGAGCTCCCGTTGTCAATGAGAGCCATAAGAAAATTTGTTTATGTGTGTCCCAAGGAAAATTAGAGAAGTATATGGGCAAGTGTCCCAGAGGAGGGCCACGCTCCAGGGATCTGCCAGGTCCCTAAGGCAGAGGCGTTGGCAGAGGTCAGGGTACAGGATTCGGAGAGGTGACGGCTACCCATCACTCCAGTCTCCTGAAGAGTCTGCAGCGCCTGAGCAAAAATTTCTAACTTGTGCTCGGGCGGTCTCAAGTTGACATCATTAGGGACCCCCGATCTCCAGAGCTGCCAATACAGGGAGGTCTGTTAGTCATCTCATGAAGGATGGAGCTGTGTGATGGCACCACCCCTTGGTGGAGCTCAGTAAGGGTCCCAGAAGTCCCTATATCCCTTAAGGGTCCTCTGCTGGGTTCCTGGCCAATGGGGCAGCGGGGCCCATGTGCCTTTACTGGCAAGCGAGATTTGGGGCTTCCGAAAACTTATCTTTTTCGTATCCAGCTACAACATGGATGCAGTCCCACGCCTGTTGGACTGTATCTGACGTTTCTTTGAATCGTAACAGCGTGGCTCTACAATTAGGGGGAGCACCCTTCTCCCCCTTCCCTTGGACAAATGTTTTCTAGAAAAATTTGCCTTTCAACCATGGTATAGTTACATGTCTCTGTTTCTTGTTCATGCTGGTCATCTGATGTTTTGGTGCAATGGATGGTGACAGGGAACACCTGGAATGGAGTTTCCTCTTCCTGACTCATACGCTGCCACTTCCTGTTTAGGGTGTCCCAGTCAGCCTGGGTGGGGTCAAGGGATGACTTGCAACAGCAGCAAGAAATGCAGCAACATAGGAGGCACTTACCTCAGCGGCATTTGCCCGTTCAGGGTACCGTGATGCCCCTGGTACAGCTGCCTCTATCATCGGTTAGGGCTGTGTGGGGAACTCTTGGATGTATGTTTAGGGCATAGGATGGTTTGGGGTAATAGTAAAGCTGTGTAGAGACTGTGTATGTGTGATCTGGGGAGAGATGAGGGGCATGAGTGCCTTTGTGAGTGTACGGTTGGTGTAGCATGGTGTGGCTGGGTGGTGGGCTGCTTCTGGGTGTTTTGAGGCTATGTGTGCAGGCATTTGAGAAGAGGTAGGGGTATGCATTTTAATGCTTTGTGTGTTGGATCCGTGTGTATTCAGAGTGCAGGGGTTATACACATGCTCATCCTGTAGGGTAAGAGTTCAGGGAGTGTATTTTTGATGTGGAGGAATTTGCAGAGATTGGGGTTGTCAGTGTAAATTGGGGCTGCTAGCTGTGTGTGTATAATCAGGGGATGTGTCAGAGGCTGTTTATAGTATCTCAAGAGGGAGATGGGTGTATGTTTGTATTGGGGGTGTGAGGTCATGATGTGTTCTGGGGGGAGTATTTAGGAGAAGGTTGGAAACATTGTGTCTCTCTGATGGTATTTTGTGTTTGTCTCAGCTTCTGAGGCATTGTACATACATGGATGTTGACAGCTGTGTGCGGACTGTATGTGTTCTACTTGGATTTGGGGGGTTGTGTCTTATATTAAGAAGTCTGTGAGTTTGGTTTGAATATATTTGGCTATTGTTGAAGGGTTTGTGTGTTTGCATTGAGGGGTTATATGGGGTTGGGTGGATTTTTGTGGGGTATGAGGATTTAGGTGTTTGATTATCAGGGGCCGTTGTGGGTGTGATTTTGTATTCAAGACTGTGGCTGTGGTTTTATTGGGGTTTGTAGTGCATGTATATTGGAGCAGGAGGGTTCTGGGCACACAGTCAGGCATTTGCTCATAAGTAGGGAGTTTGTGTGTTTGAGGATGTTTGGAGCTCTGTGGGGCTCTGTGATGGTGGCACAGGTGACTGTGGGCAGGTGGAGTGTGTGTTGGGCTGGAAGGGAAACTCGAGGGCCTGTTGGGGACTGTGAGGCACCCATGTGAACTCCCACGTGGACTGACCTTTGTTCCTTCTGATCCTCTGTGGCTTGTCCGCATCCTGATCTTCTGTGGCATCTACTCCCCTGGAGTGGTCAGCGATACTCTGCTCATTCTTAGCCAGATGAGTCAGGAAATGTCACTTCCTCTGGCAGCTGGATGTGCCTCTTGCAAGTGAGTGGTCCTGGAGTCCAGGGTGCAGGACTGGTGGACAGATGCAGAGTGAAGCTGATTCCCCCATGAGCCCTCTCCTCAGTGAGGTGGCCAGGAGGTCAGGGCTGTATCTCCAGAAGGTCAGACCTGGCCAGTCCTCTCTAGAATGTGCTGGAGCGGCCAACTCGTTGAACGCACCCTGCCAGGAGATAAACAGACCCTGAGGACAATTCCTAAGGGAGAAGTCTATACCTACCCATCTTCCACTTTCTCCTTTGGATGGCCTCTACCACAAGGTAAAAGCTAAGCCCCCTCACACGGCCTTTCTTGGCCTGGTCTTACTGAGCGGCCAGTCTCTCCCCACATCCTGGCTCACTATGGGCCCTCTGGTGATACCAGCAAGAGGGCTCCCTGCATGTCAGTTCTCACCTCCTTCCCTTGGCCCATGCTGCCCTTGCTGTTTGTCCTGCTCTTACTCTCCCAAGGCTGTTAAGTCACCCTGTCCAGGTGGGAAGGATCCACTGAAAATGCACATTTGAATAATTACTGCATCACCTGAGTCTCTAGCATGTACCAGGCACTATGACGCTTGCCAAATCCCTAAAAACCCCACAAAGTGGATATGCTATTAGTTGAACTTTGCAGGTGATGAAGCTGAGGTTCAGAGGTGAGCAACCATGACCAAGTACCCTGTATGTACCAGAATATCAATCAGACTGGTCAACGTATCCAATAAAGCCAAACATTAGTCTGATCAGTACGCCTAGATGCAAGGCTGTAAAGGCGCAAAATATGTCCCAGCACGAGAAAGAGCAGTGCCAAGTACCCCAGCAAAGAAGCAGTGTTCATATCTTGCTTTCTTAATCAAAATAACTGCACATCAACCCACAATTTCCTACTCTGTTAATAGGAGAAAAATACCAATGTGCGTTGTCCTGTAAAACTACCTTAAAAGAATATGTATGATCCTGAGTGCTTTAGTAATGACCCCAAATCACCATCATGAAGTTGGGATACTTGTTAAAACACTGCAAGTCTTACACACTGGCATATAGAATCTGTAAAGTCAGTTCTTTGGGTAATGATGGTAGATAGAAGTGGCCCAGAAGGACAGAAGACAGAAAATAGAGCAGAAACGATTTGTCCAGAGGTGACAATGGGTCATAGCCAAGGTTCAAGCATTACGAGGGAGGTGGTGAAAATAGTAATGGGCATAGAGTGTAATAAGTCAAGGATATCTAATGTAGTTTCTAATGAATGTTTGTGAAAGACATATAACTAAAAAGATAATAGGCTGGGAGGTGAAACAATACAAAACATTTGATATATTTTTTACAAGGATAAAAGAAGATAGAAATGAACATTAAAGAAGTAGGTCTTTAGAAATAGAAATAGAATATAGAAAAACTATAAGATGGTTACTAACCTCACAATATGATGAGGCAACTTAGATTTATTTTGTTTAAATAAATTGGTAGACTATATTTACAGTAGTTTTAAGTTTAAAGAGAATTTTTGAGCAGAGTATTGAGTTCCCATACACCCCCTCACATCTATTCCCCAAACCACACTTTCCCCTATTATTAACGTCTTGCATTAGTGTGGGGCATTTTTTTACAATTGATGAGCCAATGTTCATACATTATTATTAACTAATATCCATAGTTTACATTACAGTTTACTCTGTTGTATATCCTATGGGTTTTGACGAATGTATGACAAGCATTGACCATTACAGTGTCATACAGAATAGGTTAAGTGCCCTCCGTTTTCCAGGATGTCCTATAGCTGAAATCATACAGCATGTATCCATTTCAGTTTGGCATCTTTCATTTAGCAATATGCGTTTAGGGTTCCTCCATGTCTCTTCCATTTAGTACTCTTATAGCTCAAGCTGCCATAACATAATACTATAGGCTTAGTGACTTTAACAACTCACAGTTCTAGAGGCTTGGAAGTCTAAGATCACGGTGCTGGCCAATTCAGTGCCTGGTGAGGGCTCTCTTGCTGGCTTGCAGACAACTGTCTTTTCACTGTGTCCTCACATGTTGGAGAGAGACAGAAAAAATTCTCTGGTTTCTTCTTATAGGGGCACTAATAGAGCCTAATCCTCATGACATCATTTAATCTAATTACCTGCCAAAGGCCCCATCTCCAAATACCATTCACTTTCTTAGAGCTTGAATATATGAATTTTGGGGGAACAGAATTCAGTTGACAGTCTCATTCTTCTAACAGTATAAAATATGACTAATAAAGAAAGCTCATCATTAAATTATCTCTTTCCTAGCAATACATAGATATTTACGTGCTGTTTTAAACCATTTATATATTTTTTTACATCTTTATTGGAATATAATTGCTTTACAATGGTGTGTTAGTTTCTGATTTATAACAAAGCGAATCAGTCATACATACACACATGTTCCCATATCTCTTCCCTCTTGCATCTCCCTCCCTCCCCCCCTCCCTATCCCACCCCTCTAGGTGGTCACAGAGCACCGAGCTGATGTCTCTGTGCCACGTGGCTGCTTCCCACTAGCTATCTATTTTACGTTTGGTAGTGTATATATGTCCATGGCACTTTCTCGCTTTGTCACAGCTTCCCCTTCCCCTTCCCCATATCCTCAAGTCCATTCTCGAGTAGGTCTGTGTCTTTATTCCTGTCTTACCCCTAGGTTCTTCATGACATTTTTTTTTACATATTAATTGGAGTATAATTGCTTTACAATGGTGTGTTAGTTTCTGTTTTATAACAAAGTGAATCAGTTATACATAAACATATGTTCCCATATCTCTTCCCTCTTGCGTCTCCCTCCCTCCCACCCTCCCTATCCCACCCCTCCAGGTGGTCACAAAGCCCCGAGCTGATCTCCCTGTGCTATGCGGCTGCTTCCCACTAGCTAGCGACCTTATATTTGATAGTGTATCACAGCTTACCCTTCCCCCTCCCCATATCCTCAAGTCCATTCTCTAGAAGGTCTGTGTCTTTTTTTTTTTTTTTTTTTTTGCGGTACGCGGGACTCTCACTGTTGTGGCCTCTCGTGTTGCGGAGCACAGGCTCCGGACGCGCCGGCTCAGCCGCCATGGCTCACGGTCCCAGCCGCTCCGCGGCATGTGGGATCTTCCTAGACCTGGGCACGAACCCGTGTCCCCTGCATCGGCAGGCAGACTCTCAACCACTGCGCCACCAGGGAAGCCCCAGGTCTGTGTCTTTATTCCTGTCTTACCTCTAGGTTCTTCATCACATTTTTTTTCTTAAATTCTATATATATGTGTTAGCATACGGTATTTGTCTTTCTCTTTCTGACTTACTTCACTCTGTATGACAGACTCTAGGTCCATCCACCTCACTACAAATAACTCAATTTCATTTCTTTTTATGGCTGAGTAATATTCCATTGTATATATGTGCCACATCTTCTTTTTCCATTCATCTGATGATAGACACTTAGCTTGTTTCCATCTCCGGGCTACTGTAAATAGAGCTGCAATGAACATTTTGGTACATCACTCTTTTTGAATTATGGTTTTCTCAGGGTATATACCCAGTAATGGGATTGCTGGGTCATATGGTAGTTCTATTTGTAGTTTTTTAAGGAACCTCCATATTGTTCTCCATAGTGGCTGTACCAATTCACATTCCCACCAGCAGTGCAAGAGTGTTCCCTTTTCTCCACACCCTCTCCAGCATTTATTGTTTCTAGATTTCTTGATGATGGCCATTCTGACTGGTGTGAGATGATATCTCATTGTAGTTTTGAGTTGCATTTCTCTAATGATTAATGATGTTGAGCATTCTTTCATGTGTTTGTTGGCAGTCTGTATATCTTCTGTGGAGAAATGTCTATTTAGGTCTTCTGCCCATTTTTGGATTGGGTTGTTTGTTTTTTTGTTATTGAGCTGCATGAGCTGCTTATAAATTTTGGAGATTAATCCTTTGTCCGTTGCTTCATTTGCAAATATTTTCTCCCATTCTGTGGGTTGTCTTTTGGTCTTGTTTATGGTTTCCTTTGCTGTGCAAAAGCTTTGAAGTTTCATTAGGTCCCATTTGTTTATTTTTGTTTTGATTTCCATTTCTCTAGGAGGTGGGTCAAAAAGGATCTTGCTGTGATTTATGTCATGGAGTGTTCTGCCTATGTTTTCCTCTAAGAGTTTGATAGTTTCTGGCCTTACATTTAGATCTTTAATCCATTTTGAGCTTACTATTATGTATGGTGTTAGGGAGGGATCGAATCTCATACTTTTACATGTCCCTGTCCAGTTTTCCCAGCACCACTTATTGAAGAGGCTGTCCTTTCTCCACTGTACATTCCTGCCTCCTTTATCAAAGATAAGGTGACCATATGTGTGTGGGTTTATCTCTGGGCTTTCTATCCTGTTCCATTGATCTATCTTTCTGTTTTTCTGCCAGTACCATACTGTCTTGATTACTGTAGCTTTGTAGTATAGTCTGAAGTCAGGGAGCCTGATTCCTCCAGCTCGGTTTTACGTTCTCAAGATTGCCTTGGCTATTCGGGGTCTTTTGTGTTTCCATACAAATTGTGATATTTGTTGCTCGAGTTCTGTGAAAAATGCCAGTGGTAGTTTGATAGGGATTGCATTGAATCTGTAGATTGCTTTGGGTAGTAGAGTCATTTTCACAATGTTGATTCTTGCCATCCAAGAACATGGTATATCTCTCCATCTATTTGTATCATCTTTAATTTCTTTCATCAGTGTCTTATAATTTTCTGCATACAGGTCTTTTGTCTCCTTAGGTAGGTTTATTCCTAGAAATTTTATTCTTTTTGTTGCAGTGGTAAATGGGAGTGTTTTCTTGATTTCACTTTCAGATTTTTCATCATTAGTGTATAGGAATGCCAGAGATTTCTGTGCATTAATTTTGTATCCTGCAACTTTACCAAATTCATTGATTAGCTCTAGTAGTTTTCTGGTAGCATCTTTAGGATTCTCTATGTATAGTATCATGTCATCTGCAAACAGTAACAGCTTTACTTCTTCTTTTCAGATTTGGATTCCTTTTATTTCCTTTTCTTCTCTGATTACTGTGGCTAAAACTTTCAAAACTATGTTGAATTAGATTGGTGAGAGTGGGCAACCTTGTTTTGTTCCTGATCTTATTGGAAATGCTTTCAGTTTTTCACCATTGAGGATGATGTTGGCTGTGGGTTTGTCATATATGGCCATAATTATGTTAAGGAAAGTTCCCTCTATGCCTACTTTCTGCAGGGTTTTTATCATAAATGGTTGTTGAATTTTGTTAAAAGCTTTCTCTGCATCTATTGAGATGATCATATGGTTTTTCTCCTTCCATTTGTTAATATGGTATATCACGTTGATTGATTTGCGTATATTGAAGAATGCTTGCATTCCTGGAATAAACCCCACTTGATCATGGTGTATGATCCTTTTAATGTGCTGTTGGATTCTGTTTGCTAGTATTTTGTTGAGGATTTTTGCATCTATGTTCATCAGTGTTATTGGCCTGTAGTTTTCTTTCTTTGTGACATCCTTGTCTGGTTTTGGTGTCAGGGTGATGGTGGCCTTGTAGAATGAGTTTGGGAGTGTTCCTCCTTCTGCTATATTTTGGAAGAGTTTGAGAAGGATAGGTGTTAGCTCTTCTCTAAATGTTTGATAGAATTCACCTGTGAAGCCATCTGGTCCTGGGTTTTTGTTTGTTGGAAGATTTTTTATCACAGTTTCAATTTCAGTGCTTGTGATTGGTCTGTTCATATTTTCTATTTCTTCCTGATTCAGTCTTGGCAGGTTGTGCATTTCTAAGAATTTGTCCATTTCTTCCAGGTTGTCCATTTTATTGGCATAGAGTTGCTTGTAGTAATCTCTCCTGATCTTTTGTATTTCTGCAGTGTCAGTGGTTACTTTTCCTTTTTCATTTCTAATTCTATTGATTTGAGTCTTCTCCCTTTTTTTCTTGATGGGTCTGGCTAATGGTTTATCAATTTTGTTTATCTTCTCAAATAACCAGCTTTTAGTTTTATTGATCTTTGCTATCGTTTCCTTCATTTCTTTTTCATTTATTTCTGATCTGATTTTTATGATTTCTTTCCTTCTGCTAACTTTGGGTTTTTTTTGTTGTTCTTCTTCTTCTTTCTCTAATTGCTTTAGGTGCAAGTTTAGGTTGTTTATTCGACATGTTTCCTGTTTCTTAAGGTAGGATTGTATTGCTATAAACTTCCCTCTTAGAACTGCTTTTGCTGCCTCTCCTAGGTTTTGGGTTGTGGTGTCTCCATTGTCATTTGTTTCTAGGTATTTTTTGATTTCCTCTTTGATTTCTTCAATGATCACTTCATTATTAAGTAGTGTATTGTTTAGCCTCCATGTGTTTGTATTTTTTACAGATCTTTTCCTGTAATTGATATCTAGTCTCATAGCGTTGTGGTCAGAAAAGATACTTGATACAATTTCAATTTTCTTAAATTTACCAAGGCTTGATTTGTGACCCAAGATATGATCTATCCTGCAGAATGTTCCATGAGCACTTGAGAAAAATGTGTATTCTGTTGTTTTTGGATGGAATGTCCTATAAATATCAATTAAGTCCATCTTGTTTAATGTATCATTTAAAGCTTGTGTTTCCTTATTTGTTTTCATTTTGGATGATCTGTCCATTGGTGAAAGTGGGGTGTTAAAGTCCCCTACTATGAATGTGCTACTGTCGATTTCCCCTTTTATGGCTGTTAGTATTTGCCTTATGTATTGAGGTGCTCCTATGTTGGGTGCCTAAATATTTACAATTGTTATATCTCCTTCTTGGATCGATCCCTTGATCATTAGGTAGTGTCCTTCTTTATGTCTTCTAATAGTCTTTATTTTAAAGTCTATTTTGACTGATATGAGAACTGCTACTCCAGCTTTCTTTTGATTTCGATTTGCATGGAATATCTTTTTCCATCCCCTTACTTTCAGTCTGTATGTGTCTCTAGGTCTGAAGTGGGTCTCTTGTAGACATCATATATATGGGTCTTGTTTTTGTATCCATTCAGCCAATCTGTGTCTTTTGGTGGGAGCATTTAGTCCATTTACATTTAAGGTAATTATCGATATGTGTGTTCCTATTCCCATTTTCTTAATTGTTTTGGGTTCGTTATTGTAGTTCTTTTCCTTCTCTTGTGTTTCTTGCCTAGAGAAATTCCTTTAGCATTTGTTGTAAAGCTGGTTTGGTGGTGCTGAACCCTCTCAGCTTTTGCTTGTCTGTAAAGGTTTTAATTTCTCCATCAAATCTGAATGAGCTCCTTGCTGGGTAGAGTAATCTTGGTTGTAGGTTTTTCTCCTTCATCATTTTAAATATGTCCTGCCAGTCCCCTCTTGCTTGCAGAGTTTCTGCTGAAAGATCAGCTGTTAACGTTATGGGGATTCCCTTGTGTGTTATTTGTTGTTTTTCCCTTGCTGCTTTTAATAGGTTTTCTTTGTATTTAATTTTTGACAGTTTGATTAATATGTGTCTTGACGTGTTTCTCCTTGGGTTTTTCCTGTATGGGATGCTCTGTGCTTCCTGGACTTGATTAACTATTTCCTTTCCCATATTAGGGAAGTTTTCAACTATAATCTCTTCAAATATTTTCTCAGTCCCTTTCTTTTTCTCTTCTTCTTCTGGAACCCCTATAATTCGAATGTTGGTGCGTTTAGTGTTGTCCCAGGGGTCTCTGAGACTGTCCTCAGTTCTTTTCATTCTTTTTTCTTTCTTCTGCTCTGCAGTAGTTATTTCCACTATTTTATCTTCCAGGTCACTTATCCGTTCTTCTGCCTCAGTTATTCTGCTATTGATCCAATCTAGAGTATTTTTCATTTCACTTATTGTGTTGTTCAAAAAGAGGAAAAGAGGAGAAAATCATAAATCTTGCTCTCAAAGTCCACCTCCTCAAGTTGGGATGATTCCTTGTCTATTCATGTATTCCACAGATGCAGGATACAAGTTGATTGTGGAGCTTTAATCCGCTGCTTCTGAGGCTGCTGGGAGGGATTTTCCTTTCTCTTCTTTCTTCGCACAGCTCCCGGGGCTCAGCTTTGGATTTGGCCCCGCCTCTGCATGTAGGTCGCCGGAGGGCATCTGTTCTTCGCTCAGACAGGATGGGGTTAAAGGAACAGCTGCTTCGGGGACTCTGACTCACTCAGGCCTGGGGGAGGGAGGGGTACGGAGTGCGGGGCGAGGCTGCGGCGGCAGAGGCCGGCGTGATGTTGCACCAGCCCGAGGTGTGCCGTGCACTCTCCCGGGGAAGCTGTCCCTGGATCCCGGGACCCCGGCAGTGGCGGGCTGCACAGCCTCCCCGGAAAGGGAGTGTGGACAGTGACCTGCGCTCGCACACAGGCCTCTTGGCGGTGGCAGCAGCAGCCCCAGCATCCCACGCCCGCCTCTGGGGTCCGCGCTTTTAGCCGCGGCTCGTGCCCGTCTCTGGAGCTCCTTTAAGCAGCGCTCTTAATCCCCTCTCCTCGTGCACCAGGAAACAAAGAGGGAAGAAAAAGTCTCTTGCCTCTTCGGCAGGTCCAGACTTTTTCCCGGACTCCCTCCCGGCCAGCCGTGGTGCACTTACCCCTTCAGGCTGTGTTCAGGCTGCCAACCCCAGTCCTCTCCCTGTGCTCCCGACAGAAACCTGAAACCCGAGCCTCAGCTCACAGCCCCGCCCGCGCCGGTGGCCGAGCAGACAAGCCTCCGGCTGCTGAGTGCCGATCGGCACCCATCCTCTGTGCGGGAATCTCTCCGCTTTGCCCTCCGCACCCCTGTTGCTGTGCTCTCCTCCGCTACTCCCAAGCTTTCCCCCTCTGCCACCTGCAGTCTCTGCCCTTGAAGGGGCTTCCTAGTGTGTGGAAACCTTTCCTGCCTCACAGCTCCCTCCCACTGGTGCAGGTCCCGTCTCTATCCTTTTGTCTCTGTTTATTCTTTTTTCTTTTGCCCTACCCAGAGTGCATGGGGAGTTTCTTGCCTTTTGGGGGGTCTGAGGTCTTCTGCCAGCGTTCAGAATGTGGTCTGTAGGAGCTGTTCCACGTGTAGATGTATTTCTGGTGTATCTGTGGGGAGGAAGGTGATCTCCGTGTCTTACTCTTCCGCCATCTTCCCCCAGGCCCCTAAGGAGTTTTATTAGCAACTAATCAAGATGTTTTTTCACAAGGCTCCCGATTAGCTGTTGGTATACTAAGAGTGAATCAGAGTTAGCGTAGTTTCTGATTTCTTTACATTGTCTATGTGGATGATCATATTTTTACTGCTGGGGGTGGCGGTGGTGGGGAGTGAGGGAATGTTGCTTTCCTGCTCCTGATGTTTCAGTCCTGTCAAGAGAGCTCGTAGGGTCCTATCAGCGCTGCTTCTTTACTGACTCTGCCCCAGGGTGATCAAGTGACTTATATAGAAAGCTTGAAAAGAATTAAGTGAGCATGCTTGCCTTGACTAATTCTGTTCTCTCCCTTGAGAGTGTGAGTGTCTTCTGTTTCTCTCATTCTGTGTATTACTAGTTAGTAAATCTGCCCAATTCTGCGGTTCAGTTATGTGATCATTTCATTCAAACTGGATTCTCAAGCCAGTGTTATCAAGAGTAACAGGAATATTCGGCCCTCCATCTTTTCTCTTTTATCTTATTTCCTAATTTATTCCAAACCAAATGGAATTAAGGCATTATACTTGCTGAAAGGTAATTAGAAGTTCCTGACACTTGGTGCATTACCTGGGAACACTGAGAAATAAAAAGAAAGGAGCAGACATTTTGGAGAGGAAAATGTCCATGTGGAAAATCTTTTGTTACTGCCAAGGAAGGTAGTCTACTGCCTTGGTCTTTAATGTATGGTGGGATGTTGAAACCTTTGACTGTTTGAAAATATTTAGGTTTGTGCAGTAAACTGCTGAAGCTTAGAAAACGTTTAATGCATGCTGTATAAATGTGCCGTGCTTGCTGGGAGACTAATAAACTTGGAGGCTGAACACAATAGAAATTTACGATCTCACAGTTGTAGAGGCCAGAAGTGTGCTGTCAAGGTGTCATCAAGGCTGCTCTCCCTACTGATGCTCTAGGGGAGATTCTATCCCTTGCCTCTTTCAGCTTCTGGTGGTTGCCAGCTTCCTTGGCTTGAAGCCACGTCACTCAGTTTTGGTCTGTGTCTTCACATCACCCCCTTTCTGTGTCTGTATCTTCTCTTTTGTGTGTCTCAAATATCCCTCTGCCCTTCTTGTATATTAAGGACAATTGTCATTCTATTTAGGACCCATCCAGCTAATATAGGATGGAAATCCCATCTCAAGATCCTTAATGACGTTTGCAAAACCCTTTTTTTTTTCAAATGAGGTAACAGTCAAGGCTTAGGACATGGATATATCCTTTTGGGGGCCACCATCCAACCCACTACACCAGCCATAAGATACTTTGATTTTGGCTGATGGCTGCAGCTTATGGTGTGGGAGAGTGGCTGTTTCTTTCGAGCCACTTAAGTAAAGGTCTGATATAAAGAAAAGGGGCATTAGGGAGTTGCAGGTGACTGAGTAATACCTGGAGCGGAATGAATAAGGCACCTGGAGGGTCTTTAGTATACAGAGACCTTTACCTGGCACTTGACTTGAGAGTGTGCAGGAGTTTACAGGGCAGGAAAGTCTCAGGCAGCCGTCCACCTTGCCTTACTCTTCAGGTACAGTTTTTCCCAAGCAGGCTTGACTGAGACAAAGACTCAATTATAAGGAAAACATGTTTTATAGAACTTGTCGGCACTGACACATATGGTCTACCGTAGGCTCAAGTGACGCCCTTCACATGTGGACCCAAGCTGACACTGGATTTGTCAATTATATTGGAGAAAGAAATGTTGTCCTAAAGGCAGCCGCCTTTGGTCTATGTAGTTCCATAGCAGGAGGCAGTGAAAATGGCCATGGCGGCATAGGACTGTCAAATCTACGCCTCAGACCTGGAGGTGTAATGTCACTCGACAGAACCCATAAACAGTTCAGTACTGCAGTGTAAACAACAAGGTCATCAAAGAGGAAGGATAACGCAAGAGTCCATGTGTGACAGATGCTCAGGGCTGTGCACTGCACATGGCAAATTCATAGTGACAAATCAATGTCAAGCTAAAAGTTTCCTCCTGGTTCGAAGTTCGCAGGTCAGAAATTTCAGTTAAATGGCATAGACTAATGGACATTCTAGTGAGGCTAAAACCAAAGAGACTTTCTCTTTCTCTCAAATGCCATTGAGTTTCCGCTATGTTCTTTGATCAAAGTCTTGACTGGATTCCGGGAACAAAAATGTGCCTAGTTTCACTCTTCTAAGAGTGGGGGATTGGCTTGCTTTTGAGACTGTTTTTAAATGTTGGGGATAGTGCTGTAAAATCAAATTGTATCTTAGTAACTCTTTAGACTCTTTAAAAGCATGGTTCATGAGAGGGTTGATAAACTGATAAAACAGCCAAGGCCCTGAGAGACCCACACCCGTGTCAGTGACAGAAGTCCAAGCTACAGATACTGAAGGAGCCCTCAGTCCCATTCAGGCAATGAAAGCCCTGTCACTGAGAATGAACCAAATGTACATTTGGGAGGATTGTTTATGGACATTTAGGACTTTGGATTTTTAACCCACAGTAACAAGGAAACTTGATTTCAAAATTGGGATTTAATACTTTGGAACCTTAATTCATAAGAGCGTGTCATGTGTGCCCTTTTAATTTGTCTGTGAAGAATTTGATACTGGCAAAGGTGTACTTACAAATTTGCAACATTTCTATGATTTCTGAATTGTATTACTGGATGCTTTTCTGTATTTAATCTTAGTTTGTCATTTGACCTCATCAAATGTCTATGGTTAGCTATGTTGTGGATGGCTGGTAGAACAAAAAGTTGTTTCTGATGATTGGATATGAGTAGCCTTGGAGTTCATTTGAATTAATGCAATTTCTCACCCATATCAGAGACTTCTGGGATGAAACTCTAAGGCATCCACCAGCAGTTCCTGGAGGCCACTCAAACGAGTAGCCCCATAAAAGTGTGAGCAGGGCTGTCCTGATAAAGGTCTATTCTTTCCTGAAGGGAGAGCCATATTCCATTAATTATAGGCTTAAAAGCATCGTTGAGTGGGTTAAGAGATTGAAAACACCAGGGGAGCATTAGTGACAGTTTCCCTTCTCATTCTTACGGGTACCAGCATGTGAAGGGAATTTGATTAGTGTAACTTTTAACCTCCCTGCTCTTATGTTCACTGACACTGGCTAGGTGAGGTGACCTACCTGACGGGCAAAGTTGGGAAGAATAACTGGCCATGCTTTGCTAAGCTCTTCTTTCCTTCCTCTTGGGAGTGAGTCTGGTGATAGAGAGACAGAAGTTCTCTGCTCCACTGTGGACATGCCCCTCTCACCTGGCTTTGCCTGGAACCAACTTGCTGCAACAAAGTGGGTAAGTCTGGATAACTCTAGAATTCAGTTGACAGACTCACTTGGCTATGTCATGAAGCCCCATTTTCCAACATGGGCTCTAACAGTAACAAGTGACATAATGTGTGGGCTCCAGTGCAAAATGAAAATATAGTGCCTCTTGTTCAAACTGCAAAGAAAAAGTCTTGTTGAAAGTATTTGCACTGGGGTGCATAGTGTCCTCCCCAAATTCATGTTCACCTGGAACCTGTGAATGTGCCCAAGTAAATTATTTTTTCAGATAGAATTGAGATAAGATGACATCATACTAGATTAGGATGAGTCCTAAATGGGTTCTGTGGGTTGTTCTCTCTTCTCTTTTTCATACATGTCATCTTTTTCAGCAGACTGTTTGGCTAATATTGGGAAGTAACACGAGTAAGAAAGGATATGATAAGATTCCTTGGACATTCTTGTTTCTTAAAAAACAACACTTTCTTTCTGTGTTAGAAGTAAGTTCAGATTCAAATGGAAAGCATGGCCTCCACATCTGTTAACACCTTCACTTAGTCTTGGATGTGACCAGTAGCACAGAATTCTGGTGGAACACAGCAAGACTCCAAATGGGTACCAAATAAGCATGTCATGGAAAGCACACCATAAGCAGGGTGAAAACTAGATGTGAATGGGGCAGCAGGAATGGTGGCAGACACACATATTGCACACGTCTCCTCTGCTCATGCGTATATTTTATTGTCCCATAAACTTTACTTACAGAACGTAAGTTCAAAGATAAAATCATTAAGAATATTAAGACAGCAATATCAGAGCATGAAACCAAGCAAGTGTGGGGCCCTTCTGAGCATGGTTCATCTGGGACTTGATAAACTGGTAAAAACAGCCAAGGCTGTGAGATACCCACACCATGTCAGTGACAGGAGCCCAAGCTACAGATATTGAAGGGGCCCTCAATACCACTCAGGCACTGAAAGCCCTGTCACTGAGAATGAACCAAAATATAAATTTAGGAGGATAATTTATGGACACTTAGGACTGGATTTTTAACCCACAATAACAAGAAAACTTCATTTCAAAAGAAAGTGTGAGGTCTTCAAGTTTGCTTTCGTTATTGAGGGTCCTTTGTGGTTACATATCAATTTTGGAGTGGTTTCTTCTATTTCTGCAAAAACAGGGGATTTTGATAGGCATTGCATTAAATCTGTAGATAGCTTTGTGTAACATGGACATTTTAACAATAGTTCATGAACATGGGATGTCTTTCCATTTATTTATGTCTTCCTTAATTTCTCTCAATACTGCTGTAGTTTTCAGTGTACCAGTGTTTCATGTCTTTGGTTAAGCTTATTGCTAAGTATTTTATCCTTTTAGATGGTATTGTAAATGGAATTGTTCTCCTAATTTCTTTTTCAGATTGTTCATTGTTAATGTACAGAAATGCAAGTGATGTGTGTATGTTGATTTCATATTCTGCAAACAAACTTTGCTAAGTTTATTCTAATACATTTTTTGTTCTAATAATTTTTTGTGAAATATTTAGCACTTTCTACATCTTTTTCAATAGTTTCCCTTTCAGCCTAAATGTATCCTTAAATCTAGGGGCCATTTTGACCTCCATCTTAGGCTTTCATCTTATTTCTCAACTTATTCAGTCTTAGTTATTGAGTGTTCTCCTTATTGTTTGCCACTTTGGAGAATCCAACAAAATGTTCTACTCAAGGTGAGACGTCTTTTCTCTTCCGCCTCTGAACCTGAATATCACTTATTACTTACTTCATTCTCTTAGCACTTAGCATTCGAAGTTTCACGGGTGATCTTTCTTAAAGGAGGCCAATATGCTCACCGAATTCAAGACCTCTGGTGAGTTGTGTTAAGTGTATAGGAATCATATTAACTTGTTGGCTGTTAGCACCCCTGGAAACATTTCTAAAGTGGCCTTTGACATTGATATTCAGGTATATTGAGCACCACATTAAAGAGTTTAACAGAATAAGAGTAGGCTGGTCTTTCCTAAAGCAGAGTTTATTCAAGGGTGACCTTTTCGTAACCTGCATCAGGCTCATCCGCATTGAGTCATTGAGTGCCCTCAACCCCCCTAAACTGTAAACTTTTTTTTTTCTTTTTCTTTTTTGTGGTACGCGGGCCTCTCACTGTTGTGGCCTCTCCTGTTGCGGAGCACAGGCTCCAGACGCGCAGCAGAGATTCCAGACATGCAGGCTCAGCGGCCATGGCTCGCGGGCCCAGCCGCTCCGCGGCATGTGGGATCCTCCCGGACCAGGGCACAAACCCGTGTCCCCTGCATCAGCAGGCGGACTCTCAACCACTGTGCCACCAGGGAAGCCCCTGTAAACTTCTTATACACAAAAATTATGTTTTATAGCTCTTGTTCCCCTTCCCTATACCTAAACATACCTGGAATAGAAGGTGCCTCTACGAACAGGTGTTGCTTTAGTTTAAACTACATTAAGTACATGTATATGTTCATTTCCCTCTGGGAAAGGAGGCTACTTTCCACAGGATAAAAATATCAAGCCTTTAAACTTCCTTGAACCCATAGATATATAAATAGTTGCATAACTATCCTCCCTCTATACAACTCTAAGATGATCATATCAAAGTATGGTCATTAATTGTTTTTAATTGCAAACAGATAATAAGCAAAGTGTAAGGAATTTCTTCCACCAAAGTAAAGGCCAAAGTTCAAAAAGTCAAATTAATATGGGATTTGTTACTATTCTAAATAGTAAAGAACACTGACAAGAAATAGCACAGTGCTGGTTGCTATTATCATCTTTTCATTTTCCATTACTGTTGTTTATATTATCTTCATGGGATTTCACTGAAATTATCAAGGTTTTTTAATAGTCACTAAAAAACAAAATGCCTTGAAATGCCAATACAAAGAAAAATGAGTCAGAACATGAAAAAGTGTTTTAGACAAGTTGACGACATATATTCTTTGCTCATTTCTCTTTTTGAGACAACTTCCATCTTCTTCACACCCACATGTACAATACACTGAATAAAATACAACCCCATCACTCGATGGTGATAAGAAAAGGAAAGATAAGCCGGTTCCAGAAAATCCCTCTATTCCTAGTATCTTGTTGCATCTGGCAAAAAAGAGCATTTTGAAATATTCTCTAAAGTTTTGTATTTTATTTTATAATAATTTACTTATTTATCTCAATGTAAATATTTAAAACGCATGAGAAATATGTTAACATTCGGCATTTGACTATTCTTATCTACTTCCTTAATGTTTCCTTTGCCTCCTATGATGATCTTTTGGGATAGACAGCACATACCACTCTCATACTCCCCAGACTCTACAGCCCCATACACATGCAAAATAGCTTGTGTGGGGATGTGTTAACATACACTTGGTTGAGGCAGGAAGGCTGTAGAGTACATCGTTTTTACACCTCAACATTTTAAGAGTTTTTGGAAAGTAACCCTAGTTTGAGTGCAAGTTCCATCGATTTATCAAATGCATTTCAGGTATATCTAGGTATGTCCAGTCATATGGTAAGGCTATATCACTGGGAGACTATTTACATGAGCAAGTGAAAAGAAATCAGTGAAAGAATATATTATAACCAAGAGTCAGATATAATAGGTCAATCAAATAGAATGTAGATCCCAGGAACATATCCACACATATAAGGACAATTGATTTTTCAACAGAGGTGCAAAGCCAATTTTGAGGAGAAAGGATAGTCTTCTTGACAAATGGTGCTGGAAGCATGTAGTACATGGATATAGTGCCTAGTTCACCATATGCAAAAGTATGACCTTTGATCCCTACTTCACACCATATAAAGAATTAACTAAATGTAGATCAAAACATAAATCTCTAAAACTTGGACACAATCTTTTTGACCTTGGGGTAAGCAAAGATTTCCTAGAGATGACACCAAAAACAAGATCCATAAAAGAAAAAAAGTAATAAATTGGGTTTCATCTTTGGAAGCCATTATTAATAAAAGAAAAGCCACAGGTTGGAAGAAAATATTTACAAATTATACACCTGAAAAGACTTGTGCCTCTAACACGTAGAGAACTCTCAAAACTCAGTAATTAGAAAAAAAATTTTAAATTAACAATATGGGTAAGAATATTTAAAAAGAGATCCTGCCAAGGAGGTGTACGGATGCAAATAAGCACATGACGTTGCTCAATGTAATCCATTATTAGCTCTATGGAAATGAACGCCCCAGGAGATACCACTACACACCTACTGAATGGCTAAAATTGGAAAAGTCCAACCACACCAAGTACTGGTGAGGCAGTGTAGGAACTGCGCGGCTTTTACATGCTAGTGGGAGGGCAAGAGTGCAGTCACTTCAGTCCACAGTTTGGCCGTTTCTTTATAAGGTGAACGTACACCTACCGTATGACCCAGCCTTTCTGCACCTGGATATTTACGCAAGAAAAATGAAAGCATATGTGCACACAAAGACTTGTACATGGATCATCATAGCATCTTTATTTCTAAGAGACAGAATTGAAACAACCTCGAGCACCCATCAACAAGAGAATGAAGAAATATACTGTGGTATACCCATACAGTGAAACACTATTCAGCAAAACAAAGTGATAAACTATTGACACCCACCAAAATATGAATTACTCTCCAAATAATTACATTGAGTGAAAGAAGCCAGATAAAAGAGTCCTCAGTGTGTGAATCCCTTTATCTAAATTTCTAGAAAAATGCAAACACGTCTCTAATGAAAGAAAGCATATCAGTGCTCACTTGGGGATGTGGAGGGCTGGAATGTGAGGGGAAAAAAGGGGCTTTATGAATGAGGCATAAACACTTGCAAGTGATGGATATGTTCCTTTTCTTGATTGTGTTGGCAGTTCCATGGGTATATGCATATTTCAGAATTTAAATTGTGTTTTTAAGTATGTGCAGTGTACTGTGTCCGTTCTATTTAACAGAGCCATTAAAAAAACGCTAAGAACAGACGTTTGTCTCAACGAATAAATGTAACAAAGAACAGAAAAGTCAACTACAGTATGATCTGTCAGTTGAATTTTCCTGTAGTTTATTTCCTCAAAAAATATATCCCAGTTCTTAAAAGAGATGGGACTCTTAATAAATGGTTAAAAAAACCCAGCAAAGCCATCAGCAGGGTGAGCTCCGGCTACTTTTCAATTGTGAGACACTAGGTGCACAGTGCAGACATGCTAGGGTGTTTGTTCTTCCTGCCCAATATTTTAGAGAGGATATGAAACACCCCCGTTAAATGCCTGCAAGTGATGCCCAGAGTGGAGTTTGGAGAATGATGGCTGTGATCTTTAATATGGTTGTGCCTTTGTAAAGAATCTCACTCAGAATTTCCAGGGTAATTTTGGAGTCCATTTTTTTTGTGTTTTTTGGATGATATATATGTAACTCACCTGAAGAATATACCCACGTAGACTTGAAGTTAGGGACCAGCTGGTGTAAATCTGTGTGGTTATCTCCTGACCTAACCTTTTAGCTTCTTTTTGCTCCTTGATTGTAGTTAAGCTTCATCTTGCCTCAGGGACTTTGTATTCGCTGTTCCCGTGTTTTGGAAATATTATTTCCAGAAAAATTTTCCATAACTGATTCCTTTCTATTCTTTGGCACTCATCTCTTAAAGATATTTTTTCCTTGATTGTCCTACTAGCCTAACTCAGTCCCAATTTAACAGATTACCTTACTTCTTTCACAGAATAATAATCAAACCAAATATTATCTTTGGTGTCTCTTTGTATTTAGATGAACTTCTTCCCAAAGAACTCAAGCCCCCCAGTGACAGAGGTTGTTACCTTTCTTATCCCTTATTCTGGGTCTTAGAACTGTGTCTGGCACGTAGTAATCACTCGAGGTCTGTTGACTGTGTAAAGAATATGTGAGTAGATGAACAGATTTGGAGTTATTTGAGGTCGCTCTTAATGATGGCTGGTGTTGGTGATTAAAGTTGTAGGTTTTAGAGTTGGAAGTGATCTTGCTGAGTCTCACAGTTATGGCAAATCTCTCCCTACTGTAGCATCCCTGACAGATGATCAAGTCTGAGCTTGAATAACTGTATATGAAAGACCCTAACCAGGGCACCCTCCTAGCTCTGCCAGGTCAGATAGAATTTTGGACTATTCTCTTTCTCTCTCTTGTAGACAGCCACTGTCATTTGGTAAGCCATAAGCCTTCCTTTGCTTTGACTGTGGTTAGTGTGTTTGCTGGATTTCTAAAATATATTTTTAGTGTTTACTTGTTTAGATTGAAAAGATTGGGCTATATTTTTAAAAGTTGATCCCTCCATTTTGGAAGGCCTTTTAAGTTGAGATATTGCATGCAAGAGAGCTAAGGGAATTCTGGACTCCATATTTTCGTTTTTACCTTTTTTTTTTTTCTCAGACTTTGAACTAACAATGGCTAAGAATGAGAGGCACTCAGACCCGAATATTTTTTCCATTGTCAAGCACAGAGAATATGGGAAAGAATGAAATTGGGAAATTGTTTTGCTCCTCTTCCTTTCCTCCTTTTTGGTCAGTTACCTTAGTCGTCCACCTCACTTTGTATTTCTAGCCTGGCTTCAGAAGACCTGAATTTGATGAACTACACACTGATGGAGTAGTAGATTGCTAGAAGGAATGGCGGCTTCACAGAATTATTTTCAAGAAGGATGGTCCAGCCAATTTCCTCACTTCCACTGTGAAAGGAGTTCCCTATTCCTAAGAAAATGGACCTATGTCCGACTGACACAGAAGATGGAGATTTATCCCAGTGCATGTATATATGTATATCTATTAAATTTATGTATATATATATAATGCCTAATGGAAACATCTCAGATGTTCTCTTTGGTATTTTTCTTTAATTTTACTTATAAAATTGTGACCATTTTTTAACTCAAAAGAGGAGAACCTTAAAAATTAATTAAGAAGACATCCTCAGTAGTCTAAGGTTCAGAGTGACTTGGCAGAGAAAATTGCTGAATGGTTAGATAATAGTGCTGGTATGCTTGGCTACTGTAACACTTTACATTTGAGTTTCTCTTCCTTGAAATTACAAGAACTATATGACTCAAGAGAAAGATTGATAATTAGGAATATTCTGCTTGCTTTATTTTATTTATTTTGTTGTTGTCGTTGTTGCGGTACGCGGGCCTCTCACTGCTGCGGCCTCTCCCGTTGCGGAGCACAGGCTCCAGACGCGCAGGCCCAGCGGCCATGGCTCACGGGCCCAGCCGCTCCGCGGCATGTGGGATCCTCCTGGGCACGAACCCGTCTCCCCTGCATCGGCAGGCGGACTCCCAACCACTGTGCCACCAGGGAAGCCCCTCTGCTTGCTTTTTATATAGCGTATTGAAGAACATTTTAATTATTTGGAGGTCATAGGAAGGAACCTTCATGATCTAAGTTTTGAACAAGTAGTGTTGCAACACAAAGCTATGACTTAAAAAGGAAATTTGAAATGACCTATTTCTTTTGGCATCTCAATCCAGATATCTGTCAGTAAAATGAGTCACTTTTCAGTCAAATGGGTGGTCAGCAATATAATTTTTTATTGGGAAGCTGAAAGACACCATTGCCAAGCAGAGCACCTGCAGTGTTCACATCTATATTTGAGCATCTTTCGTTTTCCCAAGGGGTGCAAGTGAAGAGAAGGCAGGCAGAGAAATGGCACTTGAATAAAGTTTTTCAAGATGGATAGAACAGAGAGCATTCCCAGAGGCAGGTCAAGTCCAACCCAAGAACAACTCTCTCAGTGCTTTCACAACTAGGTAAAATACAAGACCAGTAGTAACTCAGCTCTCAAATCAGTGCTGAAATCCAGCGGAAGGTTGTTAATATTGATACGGTTAACATACATCAAATAGGATTACTGAATTTTCTGAATCCAACTGAACTCCCAGGATTGTTTGGTTTCATAGGCTGTTGGGCTCAAGACGCATTTGGTTTTAAATAATCCTTCCTAAAATGTTCAGCTTTCAGTCTAATATGATTGAAACCCAGCTTGAGTGTGTCTTATAATACACTGGACTGGAAAGACTATGGGCATTGAATTATTCAAAACATGGCAGGCGAAGGAGTGATATGTGGGGAGGATGTGATCATAGAAATGAGTGAGACTTGATATGTCTTGTTATCTCATTTGATTTACCTGTTAGAACTCTTCCAAATATTAGAGGAAAGAAATCAATATCAATTTTCACCTGTCACGTTCCACACTTCAATGATGAATGAATGTCAAATTTGACCACAGTTTTCTGTACCACCTGCTCTGAAATAATATTTCTGGGCCTTTATTAAAAAGGTAAAATTGTCATTGAATTTCCAAATATGATTCTGCAGTGGCTAATTCAGCTTGTTTTATTAGTAAGCAAGTTCTGATGAGTAATACTAATTTAATAAGCCTGCATGTGAGGTTAAAGTGTCAACTATTCCTGCCGAAGGTGATGAGATATGACTGTGATGAGGTGGTAGGACACTCACCTTCCTGAACGAACCCTGCGAGCACACAGTTCTTGGGAGAAACCAGTACTGCATATAGTAGCAAATCTGATATCATTTTGCATGTCTCCTGTAGCAGTGGAATGCGCACACATACAAACATGATCATGGGTGAAAAAACACACATGCGCACCTTAGAGGCTTACATTAATTTCTGAATATAGTTCTCCGGAAAGAAAAAGCTTTACTGATGATTTGTATTTTTATAGTTTATTGTTTTATCCATACTAAAACACTTCATGAAATCACTTCCTGTTTTGTTGTCCATGGAATCCTTTCCATTTTGAGATGCTAAATATAAATCGAAATAATGATTATAGTCCTTGGCCATGAAAGACTAAGTTACAGAGAACCCGGTGACTGGAGGTCAGAGCTGCCACGGAATTATTCTCTGCTCCAGAGACCATCAGAATATCACTGTGTACCCACTTAAGGATAGAATGCTGCTATTGAGAAACGAGCTCTCTTTTATTTCTACTAAAAGGAGAGAACAGTAGGGGACCTTGACTGCGCGAGTGTATGAGACTTTCTCTGTTTTGTACAATAAGCCAAAAACAATACATGAAATAGCCTCACGCCTTTTGTCTTTTGTACCCAGCTCCTTCCTGTATTGCTCCTGATCCATTACACTTAAATCAACAAGAGTTGCTTGAACATTTTGACAGTTATGTTCCCCATACCCTGAAGCATTTTTAAAGGGTTACTGAGATAAAGCTATTTCAAAAATACTCCCTCCAAATTTTTTCAGGGTGGCATCAATGAAAGTAACTTAGAGGAAAAAAACTTGAGTTCCTGGCCTACCCCTCTAAGGCCAGGCAAGCATAAACCTTCATAGCAAAACCTAAGTTTGCTCCCAGTTGAGAATTTGGTTTCCACGGTCTTATATAAAAAGTATATGGAGACTTTAATTCCCTATAAGCCCTTTCCAAAGAGTGAATACAGTTCATCATTCGTAAGAGATGATGGAAGTTACAATTTTGTTGAATAGATGGAATATATATTACATATAATATACATATTTATTTTTAATATATATATATATATATAATATATATAAAGTTACTATTCAGAGTCCTAAAACGTGGATTTTTCTTACTTACCAAGAATGAACAGTAACTTGATCTCTAAACAATAAAGCACCTGTTCATAACAGAATCATAACAAATATTTGATATCAGAATGAATTCACTGTTCAGGTGTAAAGAGGGAATAGCTTCAGTTTTCCTCTTTCGTGCACCCCATTATTGCATCCTGGACAGAGGGGATTTTCTTGATTTTAATCTAAAGGAGAAATGGTCACTTTTGTTGAGATGGAAATTGACCACCTCAGTAGGCAGAGGCACTGTTTTTATTTGGCTGAATTCATGTTTCTAGTGATAATTCAAGGTGTAATAGGGTTTTCTCAGCCACTCCAAAATCTGAAAATGATAAGCATCTCACCAGAGTTTCAGGATGGCCCATTACCTATTCTGTGGAAAGGATATTCAAAATACCATGCTCCATCAATGTCTTCTTTGACTTATTAATGAATGGACAACTACTGATTTAAGACAGTGTCTTATCCTTGCTTCAAAAAAATAAAAACAAAAAACCCCCACAAACACAAAAAAACTGTTAACAATGAAAACTTATTATGCCAGGCCTTAGTATGGCCTGACTTGGAAATTTAGTTTCAGAGGCTTTTGTGAATATACCAAGGAAAGAGGGCCTAGGTGTATCTTATTCCCACAGGCCGCCAATAAATATTTGCTTAACGGACAAAATATGAATATATAGTGTAGGAGAGAACCTGACAGATGCTTAACATTATTGAGTGATAGCAATGCCCAAACTCATCTGTGATCAAACACTATGAAAGTATCCTCCTAAGGATAAACTTATTACAAATAAGAAGTGAAAATTCGATTATGCAGATACTTTCAGTGTCAGCTCTGATATGCAAAAAGCATGGAAGTTGTCACTGTATCTTGTCCTTACAAGATAATGCTGTACAAAATGAAAATCAGTGACTTTTCTCAGACGTGATTAATAAAACATGTAACTATGAAAGAATTTTCGAACGGTAATTATGTATGTGTATATATGTGTCTCTGAAAAATCTGTGTCAAAGAAAACTGAGGCTATCAGTATAAACTTCTTTAACTTCTATCTCTTCTTACCTTTATTTCCTCCCAAACTTACCAGTATCCATCCAGCTCGAAGGATACAAGTGATTTTTATATACTGTGCAAGGTTTTTTTCTTATTCATATGTCCGTGTTTCCCCAATTCTCTAAATTATTATCTACATCTTCAGGATCTCCTTTATTGGTTCCTTCATTTCAACATGTAAAATAGAAGTCCTTCTCATTCTAAAAAATTCTTTTTTGCTCATTATTTTCTCTTTTCATCCAAATTCCTTGAGAGCAGCCTATTCCCACTGTCCTCACTAGCCCCGCCTGGCCCCGCCAGGCAGCCCTACACCCTCAGTTTATTGCCATCTGGCTTTTTGTCCACCACTTCCCTGCACTGCTCTCAGGTCACTGGGGACCTAACTGCCCAAATCCAATGGACACTCACAGTCTCTGAAGGACGACGCTGGCATCTCCTTCCTCCTTCTTGAATCTCTGTCACCTCTCTCCTTCCCAGAATTCTTTCTCTGCTTATCACTGAAACGTTGTCAGGACTCACAATTCTCTGACATCTCATCCATTTTCATGATTTTAATGACTGCTGATATGTGCTGAGGACATTCAAATTTTTATCTCTCCATGTCTCCACGTGCATGTCCAGTTATCTACCAGTTTGTCTTCTGAATTCTACAGGTGCTTCAAAATTCTACATGTCCAGAACTAAAGTCTTTTCCCCACTTCAGTTCTTTATCCCCTATTTCCAAACTCAATGATACCACCACCCAACCTTAGTCACACAGATGGGGGTTCAGCCTCCGCCTCCTACTTCTTCCTTACTTCCCAAGGTCAAGTCTTGCTGGTAATTTCCTAAATACAATTAGAACTTATTTCCTCCCTTCATGTATACCTTATTTCAGACCCCTTTCTTCTTGCTATTACCTGGTCTAGAAGTTACGAAATTGCTGTTCGGTGGAACCAGTTGTTAGACATTCTATTCGAAAAGGACTCTAGGGTCAAATAGCTTTGAGGATGGCTGTGTACCATACGCCTGCTGTGACGATCCAGAATGAACATTAGCCTACAGCAGCCCCGAGAAGCTGTACAGTAAAGAAACCTGATTAACTCTACTTAAGCCAGGTTCTCCCTTCTGCCGGCCTATAAACCTTTCAGTAGGGACAGGAGAGGAGGTGGCAGCGTGAAAATCCCACTTGAAAATATAAAGCACTGCTCCTCAGAAGAGTGGGGCATAATTATCTCCAGGCTTCTTCAGATTCCTCATCCATACTGACGTCAGTGGTCTAAAATGCCACCTGAACTTGTCCTTTCCATTCTTAGCTATTTTCTGAGGAAACCAGCTCCACGCACATGGATGGTTAAGACCTGCTCTCCTCCTCCTCGCTGCCTCCTTTAGGGGCACTTGCCGCTGCCTGGGGACACTGCACTGATCCTCCAGAGCCTGTGCCTGTGGCTCTGTAACACACCCCTCGCACACTCAAGGCTCTGGACTTCCGCTGTCCACTCCGCCTTGAGTATCCTTGCCTTTCACCGGCTGACTCACCAGTTTCTCACGAGTCCTTTAAGACTTAGCTTAGGGACTGCCTCTTTTGATGACTTTTCTTTGCCTCACGGCTCCCCCTCTTCTTCCACACTGACTAAACGCCCTGAATATGCCCGTCACAGCATGTCACGTTCAGGATGAGACATCTGCTGTGCGTCTTCCCCTCTCACTCCACTGCTAAAGGGCCAACACTACATCTTGCTCATTGTTTCACTCCTCTAACACTCAACCCATGACTAATGAACTAACTAGTACTGTAGTAGCCCTCTTAGTAACAATCAGGCAGGACCTTCTACAAGAAATCTGACACTCCAGCTTTTCTCTGATCTCACCTTTCACTCTGATTGAACTAAAGACTTATCTGTACATGTTTTACCAGGGAGACATCATTTAATCCAGAGATGTCATCACATACTCTTACATACTCTGCCATTTAAAAATTCTGCTCACGATGGGGGAAGGAGACAGGTGTGCTTTCTGACAGCCCCACTGTTTTTGCACTTCTAGTGGTCACTGGCTTCTCTCAGTGCCTTCCTTAAACCCTTCTTCTCTTAACAAGGAAACAGGATAACAAAGTAATTAAGAGCCTGGTTACAGCCCATGTGTGAACAGAAACATAACCAAGGACATAGAGAATAGACTTGCGGTTGCCAAGGAGGAGGGGGTGGGAGAGGGTTGGATTGGGAGTTTGGGATTAGCAGATGCAAACTGGTGTATATACAGGATGGATAAACAAAAAGGTCCTACGTGGGACTTCCCTGGTGGCGCGGTTAAGAATACGCCTGCCAATGCAGGGGACATGGGTTCAAGCCCTGGTCCGGGAAGATCCCACATGCCAGAGAGCAACTAAGCCGGATGTCACAACTCCTGAAGTCCAGGCACCTAGAGCCCGTGCTCTGCAACAAGAGAAGCCACCACAATGAGAAGCATGTGCACCTCAACTAGAGGAAGCCCGCGTGCAGCAACAAAGGCCAAACAGAGCCAAAAATACATACATACATACATACATTTATTTTTTAAAAGTGCATGTATTTTAAAAAAAACCAAAAAGGTCCTACTGTAGAGCACAGGGAACTATATCCTATATCCTGTGATAAACCGTAATGGAAAAGAATATGAAAAAGAATGTACATAAATGTGTAACTGGGTCACTTTCCTGTACAGCAGTAATTAACACAACACTGTAATTCAAGTGTATGTCAATAAAAAATAAAATTTAAAAAAATTGCCAGAAAAATAGTCACATAAGGGGAACTTCCCTGGTGGTCCAGTGGTTAAGACTTTGCCTTCCAATGGAGGGGTGAGGGTTCAATCCCTGGTCGGGGAGCTAAGATCCCACATGCCTTGAGGCCAAAAAACCAAAATATAAAACAGAAGCAATACTGTAACAAATGCAATAAACACTTTAAAAATGGTTGACAGCATAAAAAATCTTTAAAGAAAAAATTCACATAAATCAGAAACAAATGAAAGATAATAAAGTCCATACATTAAAAAAAAAAAAAAAAAAGAGCATGGGTTCGGGTCACATTGCAACTTCCCACTTACTTATAGCTGTGTAATTCTGGGCAACTCACATAATGTCTCCTCAGACTGTTCATCTATAAAATGGGGATGGTAAGAGTTCCCTACCTCAGAGCGTTGCTGTAATCCATAAACACGGTTAAGTGCCTTGGTAAATGTTTGAGGCTCTCTGGTTATTATGAATTAAAATATGTCAATGGCTTCTGGCCGTGTGATTTATATAATAGTTTGATGTTTAACCAAATGGTAAAACTATTCCATTTATTATTCCCATCTCTTTTTAACCCTTAGCCTGCTTTGTTGTTTATGTTTTCTCCCACCACAGAGTGCTAGTTCCAGGAGAGTAAAGGCTTTATTTTGTTCACTGCTGAAAGCAACAGCACCCAGAAAAGTACTGTACATATGAAGCCCTCAGTAAACACTAGCTGAATGAATGGTGCAAAGTGTTACAAGGAAAAGTACACCCAAACTTTCATTATAATAAAAAAGTATAGATAAAAAAATCTTTCTCTAATGGCTTCCAGTCAAGTAACTGAAAACACCATATGCTATAATAAAAACATAAGTAATTTATGAAAATTTGAAGGCAAAAACATAATTTTAAAAGATTTAGACCTATGTTAGGTGTGATAGAGTATGGATGCTTTCTTGAAATTCACAATCAGATCCAAGAGTATCACTTTCAGACTGTTCTAGTACACTGAGTTTACTTTTAGTTGTCTTTGATGAAACAGTGATTATTCTACTCTCTTTCTTAAGAAAAATGTGTTTTTTCGAAGACTCACTTTTAATTGGTTTATTAACCAAAGAATTATTTTGCCCAATTCCTTTGCTTTTCTGCTTTACAGGTGAGTCAGAGCAGGAATGCAGGTCCTTCCCAGGTTGTTTCTTAGCAGAGTAGTTTTTGGTCTATTCACCTGCTTTGCTCATTTTCTCTGAAGAAGACCTGCTATTTCTAGATAATTCTTCTTTTCTTTGACTTCCAGTTCCAGAAATGACGTCTGCTGAAGGAGAACATGTTCTAGCAATGAAATATTCAAAAGACTCCTGCCGCTGCTCTGTGACTGGGACCCCCAGGTTGTCTTTAGAAGTTTCTAAGGCCTCCTGAGTAGACGCTGGGACATGGAAGGAGTCGAGAGGCAAAGGAATCCTAGCATCACCTGTAATTTTCGGGAAGTGGAGGGGAAGACAAAAGACAAGACAAAAATTCAGTGATGAACAAAGCCAACCATTAAAAAGTAGAGTTCAAAACTTCAATGTTACTCTGTAATCTTATTATTAACACAGTCAATTGATTAATCAGAAGATTTCAGAGCCAGTTTTTTTTGTAATTATATCTTGCCAAGTGATTCTCAGCTTAACCTAGCTATATCCAAGGCTATGTCCGCTACGTTTTCAGACTTTGGTGATTGGGGTAGTTATTACCCATTTCCTTTCCCTCACTAAAAATAAAACCCTATTCTGTAGGATAATTAATGTCTTTTCTATCCTCCAGGCACATGTAAACCGTATATAGTTTGTGACCAGACTGTGTTCTCAAGCTGTCAGTTCCCAAGACCACTCTGAGATGGGCTGATGGGGGCTTCAAGTAAGGCTAGAGGAAAAGCTGACAGGTTTTCCCCTCCCATTCCCATAACCAGGTGATTCACTCTAATATGTTACCTATTAGCTATGCCTGGACTACTTATTTTAAAAATTATATCAGTATGTGTACCTTCATTAGTGTTCCTTCATTGTAAGCTGACTGCATACAAATAGAAACCTAGATAAAATATGAACAGAATAGACATTTATACAATTTAAAATCTGGAATATTTTCTCTAATGTCTTCTTTCTTCATTAAGGATAGTTTTCTTTAACTCATAAATTTTCTAAAGAACTTCCAGTCTCCTTATTTACAAAAGTACAGTATCATGAAATGGGCACACATTTACTAATCTCAGATTTGGAAAGGATTCCAGAGTCTTCTAGCTCCCAAGCATGTGAATTATTAGAGACTGATCATTATTGTTTTCTCCCTGACTTGGTCATTTCCTTTTTGCTAATCACTCTTAGAATCATTAAGTGCTGTTCTGTCCATTTACTTGGCTATTTTGCATTTGTTATGGGGCACCCTGTTTTGAGTCTGATTTTCCTTCTTCAAGTGCCTTCTTTTCTTCTTTAGGTGGACTACTAACAGGAGAATTCATGGGGGGACAACCTAGTAAATGAAAATCTGACTGATCTATACCAGCCATTGTGGCCAACTGCCCAAGCCTAGACGAGAGGAGGAAAGGAGAAAAGACAAAGGTTATTATAATCACAGAAGAGCAGTTTAGATTTCCCCAGACCTACAATCATGAAATACTTCTAAAATCTTTTTTTTTTTTTTTTTTTGCGGTACGCGGGCCTCTCACTCCTGTGGCCTCTCCCGTTGCGGAGCACAGGCTCTGGACGCGCAGGCTCAGCGGCCATGGCTCACGGGCCCAGCCGCTCCACGCCATGCGGGATCCTCCCAGACCGGGGCACGAACCTGTAGCCCCTGCATCGGCAGGCGGACTCTCAACCGCTCCGCCACCAGGGAAGCCCTACTTCTAAAATCTTAAAAGCCAACATCCTACTCCAGACTACAAGCCTCTCTCTCCCCCAAATCCTCAGCCCTTTCCAGATTCATCCTCTAGGAGACATCCCACTGTCTCACTAGCAGCTTCAATATGTACCATGCACCCTGTCCACTGCCTGTCACACCTCCATTCCCACACTTGTTTACCACCTTTCCTTCAGTTTCCAAGAACGTGTTTGTTCCTTCCTTCCCAACACCAACACCAATTCATTCACTGACAAAACACCACTCCATCAACTATCAATCTCCAATTCCCTCTTTCAGCAAAATTGCTCCCGGTTGAGAACCACTGACCTATATCTCCCCTGAAGATTAATAATCATTTTTATGTCTAAGGCAAAGATAACTTTAATTCAAACTTATCAAACAAGCAAAAGAAGTGAAAGATAGGAAAATTCTTACGCATTCCCGACTATTTTCAATGAAAACTGCCTTTAATTTAGTCTTTACAAAACAACTATACCTACTAATTACTCTGTCTACAGGTTACTCTTTTATAATGGGCTCCCCACTCTACCAAAGCAGGCTTCCCTATATGCATTTCTTAAAAAATTTAATTCCTCATTTTAAAACGTCACCTATATTACCTATAATTACACTAAATTTGGCTAAATATAGCCACATAAGTGATGAAAATTGCTCCAGTTCCTCAGCAAACTACCATTAGAGTCGCAAAGAGAAGAATGCCATGAAGAGAAATGAACTAACCCAGCATCTTTAAGGAGAACCAGGAAAGCATGGAACTTCTGAAAAGAATTCTCAGTGCTGCCCCAAACACCTTCATCATCCAGGATCATGCTTGTCAATGAGTGGGCATGAAGGGCTTCAGACAAAGAGAAAGTTGTGTTTCTTAACTGAGCATTTTCATGTTCCAGCTATACAAGAAGACTGAAAACGTCTGACATGATTTTTTCTCATTGTCATCAAAAGTAGTCTTGCCTTGGGCTTCCCTGGTGGCGCAGTGGTTGCGAGTCCGCCTGCCGATGCAGGGGACATGGGTTCGTGCCCCAGTCCGGGAAGATCCCACATGCTGCGTAGCGGCTGGGCCCGTGAGCCATGGCCGCTGAGCCTGTGCGTCCGGAGCCTGTGCTCCGCAACGGGAGAGGCCACAACAGTGAGAGGCTCACATACCGCAAAAAAAAAACCCAAAAACAAAAAACAAACAAACAAAAAGTATTCTTGCCTAGTTTCAAGGAACAAAACTAAAACACTCAAAATGTAATTAATTTATAATTAATGTAACCCTCTGCCAGTAAAGACAGAGACCATATCACATAATAACCAAAACCCACAGGCACCCAACAAAGTTTCCTATATAACACTTAGGTGGTATATAAATAAACCAAAGTTACTGTTTTATTAATGATCTTTCACAAAAGATCACATTTCTAACTGGTTCAATTCATAATGGAGCCTCATTCCACATTAGAAAATTACCTGCTTTAAGTTTCCCTTAAATTAGAAAGTGAATTATAGAATCTGATTTGAACAAAACATATTACAACTCTGCTGAATGTTAAGAATTAACTTTAGTGAGTAAAATATCTAATGCTTACGTTTAAAAGTCCTAAATCATACCCAACCCAATTTATTAAATGTACGATCACCAATATTTTCTTTGGCTTCTTGAACATATTCACCCCCGTGCACTCTTCCCCTTCCGCTCAGCATCTACGCACTTAAAACCCCCTGTAAGCTCAACTCTCGTATTTCTCAGAAAGGCCGTTAATGTTCATGATGCCCCTTTTGCCTTACATGAGCAGGTGCTCAACATTTATTGAATGAGTGTCTGCCAATCCAATGGATGCACTTTCAAAAATTCCTCCCTACACTCACCCTGTGATAAATTATATTTAGATAGAACTTTTTAGATTATGCCCTGCTTTCATGCACATTACCTAATGTAATTCTCATAGTATATATTTTTATCTTTCATTGCATTCTTAGAAGTTTTCCAATATCTTAAATTTATTTAAATGATTCACTTTCCTAATTCATTGCCAGGAGAGTCTCATCATGTCTTTTATGTTACTGTATATACAATACATGCACAGAAAGTGCCTTCTTGAATCAAAGAATCATGAACAGGAAATAAGCTAATGTCATATAAAAGCACACACACACACACACACATACACAAAACGAGCTTTTCACATCTTTAAAAACATGCTTTCTGGAATATAGATCATATGATCACTAAATACCAGTAAATGCAAAAGTCCATATGATACCACCGATTTGCAACATATTACAGTTTTAAAGCTTACAAAATATGTGTATATGGCTTAAAATCAAATCAAAATAAAACCAAAACACTCTCAAAAGCAGATGAAACGTGTTTACCTCACTGACTCGTCTATCAGCCTTCAGTCTTATTACTCTTTCCTCCTTTAACTGCTTTAGGCACTCCTCCAGGGTTTCCTAAACAAACAGAGTCAATATTATAACTAATTCATAGTATAATATCCAAAAGCCTTTCCAGCTATTGGTCTCATCAGGATTTATGGGCAGAGCCAGAAGTGAACTCAGATTTTAGTCTGCTACTGGTCATATCATACCATGCCAGTGAAATGAATGATCAAAATCTATCCAATTTGCAAAGATTTATTTAAATTCCACTCTTTCCAACATAAATTTGTGGCAGGCCACCATAAAAGGCATATGCATATAACATAGTAAGTCAGAAATAAGAAGTTACGACCAAGAAAGAAAAATTCTATTTTTATTTGTGGGTCTCTTTATAGCAGGAAGTCCTATTAACGAACCTGCTTAGCATACCTGAATTGCATAATTGCAGATTCAAAAGCATGTTTTAAAAAAGTAATCACTTTTAAAGCAATTTACAGTCAAGCACTGTTCCTGGAGTTCCCTGGGTATTAAATAATCGAATCATCAAAACCCTAAGAGGGGGCTTCCCTACTGGCACAGTGGTTAAGAATCCGCCTGCCAGTGCAGGGGACACGGGTTCGAGCCCTAGTCCAGGAAGAACCCACATGCCGCAGAGCAACTAAGTCTGTGCATCATGACTACTGAGCCTACGCTCTAGAACCCACGTGCCACAACTACTGAAGCCTGCGCGCCTAGAGCCTGTGCTCCACAATAAGAGAAGCCACCGCACCGCAACAAAGAGTAGCCCCCCTCTCGACGCAACTGGAGAAAGCTGGCGAGCAGCAACGAAAACCCAACGCAGCCAAAAATAAATTTATAAAACAACCCTACGAGGAAAGAACGATCACTAACTCCATGTTATTTCACAGATGAGGGAAACAGAGGCAGAGAAGTAGAGTAAGTAGAGCAGCACAGCCAAGGTCACACCACTAAGTAGCAGAGCCACACTGTGGACTCGGGAAGCTGGCTGCCATTCCTGCTCACGGAGGTGGTAGTCTTCCCTTCACGAAGGTCACTGAAATAAAATGAACACTGATAAACTATCTTAGGAGTTTTAGGAACTAAGACACTTCGGTCCTTGAAGTGGGGACACTGCTTGCAATAGGCAGAATTCTGACAGAGCCCCCAAGACTACCACTTACTGAAGTACACAAACCTTCCACTTATCCAATCAAACTCTAAGTGTAGGTGCTGTAGTGAAGGCATTTTGCACATGGAATTAAGGTTCAAAATCAGTTGATCTTTTAAGATAGGGAGATTATTTTAGGTGGATGTGGCCTACTCAGGCACCCCATGAAAAGGACCTGAACTCTTCCTGAATTGAAGTACAAAAGGCACAAGAGGGAGACTCTCCATTGCTGGCTCTGAAGAAGTCCAATGCTGCGGCAGGGAAGGCAAGCGAGGCCTCTAGGAGTTGAAACTCTCCCCCGACTGACAGCCAGCAAGGAAATGGGGACCTCTGTCCTGCAACTGCAGAATCTGAATTATGCCAACAAGCCGGAAGAAGCCTGTAGGCATTCTTTCCCAGAGCCTCTGGACGCTAACACAGCCAGACTGACATCTTGATTTCAGCTCTGTGGCCCACACAAACTATGGTGAACATCCAACGTTTGGGGCTCAATATCTTACACTTAAATTTCACGTGCTTTAACACTCTCAGGAGGGAACCCACATGTTCCCGTGTGTATCTGAGCAGGAAGCCCAGTCACGCTGTGCCTGGACTTCTGACCTACAGAACTCTGAGCTAGTCAAACAGGTATTGTTTTCAGTCAGTAAGAGTGTAGTAAAAGAATATTCTACTCAACCTCCAGGTTCGTGAACAAAATAAATGATTGTCATTGTTTTAGGCCACTGTTTTGGGGTGGTTTCTTATGCAGTGATAAACAATCATAATACCTATACTTATGAAAACAGTAAGGTATATTTATACATGTTAACTGCTTTGAACAATCACTTAAAGAATGAGGAACTCTATTACCTGCCATCATTGGGAGAGGAGCTGGTATCACTGTCTGGACAGTAGCTTTTGGTACCTAACAACAATCCTACATCAGGAGTTTACTCTAAGGAAATCAAAGATGTGGGCAAAGATTTATCTACCAACATGATGTCATAAGATTGTTGATAACCAAACCCTAGAAGAAAGCTAAGAGCCTCCGAATTGGGACTGGTTTAAATAAAAACAGCTCATCGTCTGAAGGAATGCTCTATGAAGCCACTAAGAATGACAAGAGGTCTCAACCAGAGTTCATGAATGGGCTTCAGGAGTGCTACATTCAAAATATATCTGTGCGTTTTTCCTGGGAGATGATGCATAAGCTTAATCAAATTCTCTGATGTAGAAGAGTAGTTAGTGACATGGCAAAATATTTCTGATACTTTTTTAAGACAAAAGAACAGATTAGGTGTGTGTACATGCAGAGGTGGCTTTTATTTCCTTCAAGAAGTTATTCATTGTTTTCAAACATTTGCTCAATGAACATATATTTTTATATTCAGAACATGTTTAAAAAATTGACAGTCTAAGAACTTCAAATTCTTTAATGTTTCATTACTAAAGCCAGTCAAGTTTTCAATGGGGAAAAAGGGGAAAAAATTGCAAAATTCCTCTACTTTTAATATAATGGTTTAGTCAATCTTCTAAAACTGATTTCAAAGAAATTCTAAACAAATAAACAAAAAAACAAAAAACCCTCAGCACGGTCAGAGGAAAGTAGACTAAAATTCCTGACTGGTTCTAAATAGCACATCAAAGTGCAATTACATGCAACAGTTTCTCCCTCTAATGGAGGGAATTAGAACACAGTGTTCAATTTTTGTGAAAAAGTGTACCCTCCTCCTACAAAATATTCAGAATTCATGTCCCTTACATGGAAATATGGAACCAAAAAAGTTAGAAAGTAAAATTGCTTGATATTCTATTACTTAAGTAAGACTAATGATAAGGCTTTGGAATAATTTTCCTTCCTTCCATCTGCTCTCCATTCCACCCTTCTGTACACCAGCTAGGGTGATTTTTCTGGGGCAAAGCTCCCATCATATTGGATATCAAATTTTATGTTCAACTTTTCTCCATTTAACATTGTAATCAATCATTTCTCATATAATCAGGGGATTCATAACCTTGATTTTTTTGTGCGGGCTACAAAATATTCCACTGAGTGGGTTTACTGGTTAACCATTTTACAGATTTAAATTCTTTCCAACTTTTCAGTATTATCAGACAAAATAACCGTTTTTATGCATGAAGGCTTTTTTCCATATTGAGAATAACATTCTTACAATAAATCCATAAAAATGAGTTTGAGATCAAAGCAAATGAACATTTTTAAGGCTCTGAGGTACCTATCTCCAGACTTCTTTCCAAAAGATTTCTGAGATTTTACACTGCCATCAGCGATGTATCACCTGGTATATAACCTCTACTGTAACTGTTGGCTTACTTCCTCACTTAGAGTGCAAGTTATTTGAAGATAGGGGGTGTATTTTATTAAGTGTTTATCCCCAGCACCTGTGCCTAGCACAACGTAGACGGTCAATAAATAATTGCTTAATAAGGAGAATCCCTGCCACACACATACATATAAGATGTACGTGTGTGAAAGACAGACTGTGTGTTTTTCTCTAACTGGATAGATGAAAACTTGTCATCTTCTTTAATGTGCAATTTTTTTGCTTATAATTAGTCATTAAATTTCTCTTTTAGATTATATTGTAAATATTCAGATTCTCTGAGGCAAATGGGCCTGGCACTACCCATTAGCTACATAACCTTGGACAAGTTCTATAACTCTAGGCCTCAACTTCCTCATCTATAAAATGGAGATAAGCTCCCATATTACAGAGCTCTTGTGAGAATTACATGAGTTAAAACACATATAAAATTAGAAGAGTGCTTGGTACATAGAATATGTGCAATTAATGCTGAATGAATGAACATGCGAATGCAAACAGTAGTGAAGGGCTTCAAATGAAACGGTCTCATCCCTCTCCCACATCCAGCACTCAAGAAGCGACCGATTCTTTATGCAGTTTTTAATTGTAAAATACGATATGTGTACTGAGAAGTGCACAGAACAAAACTGTCAATGTGACAAAGAAAAAGAGAATACTTACATAAGCACTACTCGAAGCTGAAAGTATTGATACTTGTCAGCATCGCAAAAACCCCCCATATCCTTTTCTCATCACAAGCTCCTTCCCTCTTCCCGGTTAAACACCAACCTCACTTCTTGACAGTCATTTCCTTTAACCTGCATGCATCCCTAACAAAAGAGTTTAGTTGTGTCAACATCTAACTTTATGTACAGGATCATAGTATATGAAGTCTTTTCTATCTTATTTCTTTCTCTCAACATTGGTTTAAAAAATTCATCCACATTGCTGCCTGTAGCTCTAGTTCATTCAATTTTATTGCTGGAGAGTTTTCCCACTGTACAAATACACATCATTTATTTAATTTTTGACTCTTAATGGACATTTGGTTTGTTTTCAGTTTGTGCTAATGCAAATCATGGACAGGAATCCTGCTGTACCCGTTATTCTGGTGCATTTACACAGGGCGGGGGTGAGGGCTGCTGGCTCACAGGCTATTTATATACCTTCAGTTGATGGAGAGTGCTAAATGCTTTCCAAAGTAGTTGTGTCGATTTATACTCCAGTATAAACAGGGTAGAAGATTCCCATAGTACTTCAGGTCTACAATACCTGATACTACCAGACTTTTTATTTATGTATTTGTCAATCTGATTGACATGTAGTTTCCTTGGTTTTGACTCACTTTTCACTTATTACTTCATGAAGTCGTACACTTTTCTGTGTTTACTGGCTGTATGGATTTCCTTTTTTATGAGGTTTACGTCAAATATTGTTATTTTTTATTATTTTATTATTATTATTTACTTTTGGCTGTATTGGGTCTTCGTTGCTGCGTGCAGGTTTTCTCTAGTTGCGGCGAGCGGGGGCTACTCTTCATTGCGGTGGCTTCTCTTGTTATGAAGCACAGGATCTAGGCGCGCAGGCTTCAGTAGTTGTGGCACATGGGCTCAGTAGTTGTGGCTCACGGGCTCTAGAGCACAGGCTCCGTAGTTGTGGTGCATGGGCTTCGCTGCTCCGTGGCATGTGGGATCTTCCCGGACCAGGGCTCGAACCCGTGTCCCTTGACTTGGGAGGCAGTTTCTTAACCACTGCGCCATCAGGGAGGTCCAACTATTGTTATTTTGAATTCTTCTCCATGTCCAAGTAATACTCTTACATGACTATTTTCTCACTAAATTGGAGGCGTTATCAGTTCACTTTCTAACTTACTAATAAGTAAGGGTTTAGTTCCTCTACACTCTTTCCTATGTCCACACTGCTCAGTAAAGTTATGTCATCATGAGTTATTCCACTGCTCATGATCTCTTTGACTTGTAGTCATATACTTAAAAACCTACATTGTTGATCAACTAGAAGCTCTCTCAACGTCACGCTTTGTAAAATGAGGACATTCTTACCATCTTCCCTTTTTTCTACCTCCTGTCTACCTTCCAAACCCAGCTGTTACGTTGTCAAAGTTGAAATTTATATTCTGTTCTATGTGCAGTTAAGTCTTCTGTTACTTGAGAGTCAGTACGGAGTAAGGTTTAAGAGAACAGGCAGAGAGCCTAAACTCAAAGCCTCGATCCAACCTTAAATTAGGTACAGCCTGGGCAAGTTCCTTCCCTGACTTAGCTTCCTGCTCTCAAAAGTGGGAATGATATTAGCACCAACCTCATAAGGCTATTCAGAGGATTAAATGAGTTAATATATGCAAAAACACTTAGAGCCTAATATATGCTAAGTACATACTAGTACACTACATTTCAGTACATACCAAGTTAATACTAATACATACTAAGTATAGTTTACTTTAGTTATTTGTGATTACATGCAAGTTGGCAATAAAAGCTGCAAACCAAGACAGTATTGCCATTATTACAATGAAATTAATATTGCCCACTGCAGATGTACTGTGTCTCTGTGTATAGACTATACCTCGTTCCATACTGTGCCAGTGTCACTGCCCTTGTGCAGGGTGACCACATACCCCAAGCCGCCTTGGGCTGTTCCAGTTTATACCTGTTGTCCTGATGTTACAGCATTAGAATGCCTCCTTACACTATTGAAGTGTAAGGAGTTTGGACAAGTTACGGTTTGGACAACAAATTAGATAGGTGGTCATTACCCCTGTGTGTCACTGAAAACGGGGACATCTATAGTGTCAAGTTGAAGTGGATTCTTCCCTTCCTCACCAATAGTAGGTTAAAAATCAACCATAGTTCAGTGTGCTTCAGCTTTATGTCCGTATAGCCTTTTCTCCTCTGGAGTTCAAGTTCCTTCTCCTCTTCCTCTCCATCCTCCCTTCCAACAGTGCCTAACACCTAGTAAGTACGATATTCCTCAAGGTGTTTCTAAGCTCTCAATCACACAATCAATAGAAGCCTCTCCACTATAGACTAGCTGCAATCTGCACTGAATCCCCTATTACCTTCCTTCTTGGTTTATTGCCTCATTTTGCTGGATTATGTCTATAAATAGCTTAAGGTGTAGCACAGGAGGTCAATTTTTCAAATTTCTTTGGGTACAAAATATCTTCTTCAGCCTCCACTTATGACTGATAGTTTGGCTGGATACAAACCCCTAGGGTGAAAATTATGTGCCTGAAAAACTTTGGAGGTATCTTTCTAATGCCTTCCAGGATCCATGGTGCTCATGACAAGTATGATAAAGTCAGATTGTAACCTTTTTTTTTAGGTGACCAGTATTTTTCTCTCTGGAATGGATGTATCCTCTCAGTATTTTATTCTATTTTAATTTATTTTTTCAGTATTTGAAAGTTTCACAATGAAGGGTGCCTAGGTATGAGTCTATTCTTACTCATCTTGCATAACTATTTTCAATCTGAGGCCTGATGTCTACTTTCAGCTGTGGGGAATTTTGTTGCCCTTTGACAGCTTCCCTCCATTTTTTTTCTGGGTCTGGACTTTCTAATAGTAACATGTGGGATCTCCCAGATGCAGCCTCTCTAACATATTTCTATCACATTTTCCATTGTGTCTTTCTTTTTTATATACTGAGAAATTTTTTAAATTCCTACTGAATTTATTTCAGCAACCATATTTTCATTTCCAGGAGACCTCTCTTGCTTTCTGACCATTCTCCTTTTCATTAATACCCTAGTCTTATTTTATAGTTGCTAGCTCTTTTTAAACCTCTCTCAGGATGCTAATTAGGGTTTTTTCTTAAATTATTCTGTGCCCTAAATTGTCCCTGGTCCTACTAGGATATGTTTGCACTCTTTCCCCCTCTCTCATGTTGTAAGCTTTACTCAACTAACAGGCAAATGACAGTTATTTTCTATTTAAGAATGAGCGCAGAAAGCTCCCTGAAGTCAACGATTGATTGGCTTCTTATGCAGGAAGAAGCGGGGAGTAACTGTAACAGGATCTCCCCCAAAAACAGTTTTCTAGGGTGTAAAAACTCACAGTAGCTGCCCCAGTTCTCGCCAGTTTCACTGTCTTCAAAATGAAATCATCTCATTTCAGGAGGGTTAGGGCGGGGCAGGGAGTCCACTCCTCCAAACACATCCCTTCAATGAGCTCCCCTATTGGTCACACTTTTAACTAACTCCACCCTCTCTCCTACATGCGCACCTGAGCATGGGGCTACTTTTTCAGGTGGGGTCAGAATCCTCCTCAGTTGCACGTGGTCCCTGTGCATATTCTAGGTGATGCTTTTCCTCTGTTCTACTGCTTCAGTTTCACACTCTTCCACCTGTCTTCTTTCAAAACTATGTTGAAATCTCTTGATAGTTGTGTGCATATATACTTAAACACTTTGATACCATCATTGTAGTGTCTTGTCAAAACAGAGAAGAGCTAAAAGGGTTCTCAGTGCATTCTGAATCTGCTATTCTGTGGTCCCAGTGTTTAAACTTCTTGGACTTCCCCACTGTCTATTACTGCTTTTACAAATACAATCTCATGGTCTATTCGTGAAGGAAATGAATACACCACATCTAAAATAACAAGGAATGCGGGTTAGATGCTCTAGGGTCTAGTCATACTCTGCCATTTACTAATAAACCACTTACGTTCTACAAATTGTAGGTGCGCATTTATAAAACGAAAGGGAGTAACTCTACATGAACTATAGATTTCTCCTACTCTAACATTTCATAATTTTCTAAGTTCTTTTCTTAAAATTTCTCTATATTATCATTAATTTTAATTAAAAAATAAAAATCTAACTTTCTCTTTTGAAAATCAAAGAGTAGTTCCCGTAGTCCTACAATAATGGGATAATTAGTTCTGAAACCTGTCAAGTGTCATATTTCATACGAAGAGAAAATCATATTAAATAATTTTAAAAAATTAAACATGGACTTTGTAGCACAAAGACAAGGTCCCCCCCAAATGGTGTTCCTTTATTTACTAGAAATGTTCAGCTCTGCATTAAAGTTGAAATAAAATAAATATATTAATTTTGAGGTGCAAAAATTTCTTATAAAAATCAATTTTTCTTTTCTGTCCATACAAACAAAAGTATGGAATGACATTAGAGGTCAGGTTTATTTGGCAATAGAATGTAGCTTCTTGATATTTTTGATTTTAGGAAAGGAGAATATCAACATCAAAACTTTTTTCAACTTTACTTTTATTTAAAATGAGGCCATATTTTCCTCTTATAAAAAGAGAGTTCAACTAGAACTGTCTATTTTCTCATCTGTAAAACAAGAGCACTGAATCAGCTGACTGTATTCATTCAGAACTCAATTTCCTTATCTTATGATCACTAAGCTTCTCCCTAAATCTAAAATACTAAGCTTCTAAGCAAAGGAAAATATATTACTAACGACATGTTTTGATTTTAGTTTCTTAGAGTTCAAATGTCCACCATTCACCTTGGTCTAAGCTTAAGGAACCATTCAAGGGGATACAACGCAGAGGGGAGGAGAAAACAGAACCCTCACACAAGCTGTGCTGTGTTGCAATCAGCCTTCCGTTTGAAAAATAATCTTCTCTATAGCTTTAAAGTGATAACTTTGTACCTGCAATGCTTCTTGTATCAAACGGATTTTCTCTGGCTCCTCCTGAACACGTTCTGAGGAGTCGTCGACCTCTTCGATTTCTGAGGAGGAAGGACTCTCTACTGTCACAGTCACAGGAAATTCTGATGGACCTGAGTGTCACAAGAAGAAGATAGGAAACCACAGAGTTGTTACACTAAAGTGCAAAGAAAGAAGACAAGATTGTATAAAAGACAACACAAGCCAGATACCAAATATCCAAATATTAGAGGACATTTAACAAAAGTGATCTGAGGTATCATTCTTTATAAATGTCTCTCACTGCTCTTTAGTGTAAAACAGGCAATGACTAAGTAAAAGTACAGGAACTTATTTTTGCTATGTTACTGTACAGACCTCTGTTGTACGTGGTTAGGATTAGTAATGGGAATTGCCCATATTATTTTATTAAGTTTCTTTCACAGAAGCCAAGTGAAGATCCAAGGTAAACATTTTTTCTCAGATCAACTTTATACTGCAAATGAAAAATTTATTCTTCACCATCAGACAAAAACAGTCTGGAAGAAAATGTAGTTTTTCAGAGGAAAATACATCAGTAAAGGGACTGATGAATAATCAGGAAGTCAACATATCTAAGCTGTGAATAATAGACATTAGAATTTAAAAAAATAAATCACATACACATACACAACTAAAACTGACCCATCAAAAATTTCATCTTCTCACCACCCTTAAGCCAAAACTAGGGCAACAATTCTCCCAGCAAGCTTCACTGCCACTGCAATGTTGTTCAATAGGACATTTCCAAACATTTAAAAACTGACCTGGCCACAACCCCATAAAAGTCTACAGATCATAAAGAACTGTGCTGGGATTATATAACCACGCAGAAGACAAGTCACTAGGACATCATTTTGACAACAAGCAGCAAACCCTGCAGCATAGGAAAACCCTAACAGGAGAACAAGGTGCACACCCCTCTCTCTGGGAATGCAAGGCCAGGACTGACACCCAAGATGCTCTTCTCTCAACCTCAGCAGTGGTGCCTTTCACAGAGCAACTATGCAGTCTCCCAAGACCAGTGGGAAGGAGAGTCTGATACTGACAGTATTAGCTTGCCACGAAGCCATAAGCGAGGGAATGTGTGTGGTCTTGGTGAGAGAGCAGAGGTTTGGGAGATGTTGCTTTATATTGGCTTTCAGATCAGGAATTTGTACATATAGCCCGCAAACAACGTTTCTTGAAAACGTGAACATTCTTGAGTATGACAGCTCCATGTGAGGGGTCAGAAATGGCAGTCAAGTTCGTTTCACTGGGTAACAGCTGATTTGCGGACTGGAAAACAGGCTTCCTTGTTTACAGACATAACCACAAGGCTGCCAGGTGTGCACTAAATCCACACAAATACACAGTTGCATTGGGAGAGCGACCAAACATGTTTTACATGGATTTATTTCAGAGAGGGAAATGCTTCATGTAAGGCTCTGTCAGTTTAAAAAGCAAGAAGAATGACCATCCACCTTTCCCAGTTCAAGCCCTATATATCATAAATATGATAGCTACACACCACCAACTGATTACATACATCACGAGCTTTGATGAATAGAAAGCCCCTAAAAAGATAGCAACAAAACGAAGTTAGATCTTCATGTAAATACATCACCAGTTAAACCCAGTTAATACAACTATTTAGTAGTATGAACAGTATCCATACAGAATTGTGTATAAAAATAAATAAGCTCAAAACAAGGACCTGGAGGGCTCTGCTACGGAGAAAACAGAACAGAATTCAGCCTACTGGCTTGGTAATCACTCTCTGAACTGCTGAGAGGCCCCTTCAGCTCCTATGTTCAGGATGGTTGAGATTTCAGTCTCACTTCTTTAAATGGTGATATTAATCGTTCTCTAATTTACCCCCCTGTGTGAGGAGGATGGACCTGCGATTAAGTGTCTCAGGAAGAAGACAGGAAACCACAGAGCTGTGAAACTCAAGTGCAAACACTGGGGATTCAACACTATAGTTTATGCAACAGCAATTCACATTACCATTTGCAAAAAAGTAGTCGGTTGTCCAGTGGGGATTAGAAACATCCATTTAACATGAACAACTGAACAGATATTTTACACAGTAACTACTTCAAGTACTATTTAAAATCAATTCTCTTTGTTTTCTTAAGCAATTGTTAATCCCCAATTTCCTGATTACTACCAAGTAAGTCACCTGAAGATCATCTAGAGCCATCTATTTCACTTAGCAAGCCTAAAGCTATAATTCAACCATTTTATTTACTGTTCTGTGACAAAAATTACTATGAACAGCTATCCCCTGGATAAGAAATCAGGTAATGCTAGTTTGACTCACTAAATCTGATTTACTGAGTTAATAAGCCAGTTGATTTAGAATAGGTCTAATGCACATTTTTCATCCATTCTGCATTAAACTATTTCCCATGCCTAAAATGTCTTTTTTCCCATTCATACGTATCCAAATTCCTACTTCTGTGCTGTAGGGCTTCGCTCAACTACACCTGCCTTTAATCAAACTTCTCTCACATGCACAATTGGTGATCATTTTAGTCTCCTCAAGACTCCCACGGAGTTACCTCTGTTGTGACACTTGAGAAACAACTTGAAACTCCCAATTACTTTTAATTTTTCTTCCTTAGAGGGCTCATTAGGCAGAAGCCATGTGTGAGTTACCTTTTTTCCTCTACACAAAATACCAGAGACCACCCACATAATACAAGTTCCAAAATAAAGAACTCTAAATGACTGAAAAAGACAGGGAATGCAAACAGGTTACCTGTTGCTTTTTGCACTTTCTGCAGGACACAATGGCCGGAAACCAGACACTCCAGGTGGTAGTGCTTCAGGAGGGTAACATTCTTTACCAGCAGAGTATTTCCTTCCATTACTTACAGGCTTCTTTGCGGCCAAGACTACGTTTGACAAAGCATGAAAACAAGGAATCAAGATGCACCAAAGGTCTACAGAGCAAATGTCACACGTGCACACGTCGAAAGGAATCAAAAAGGCACTTGACAACGATGCCAAGCCCATTAAAAAGAGGATCGGTTTTGTACAAAGGTTTTCCATAAGCCAGCATTTTTAAAAAACATAAGTTCTCTACAGTAACAAGTTATTTTAACTAAAACAAAAGTATTGAGATGTGCAGAAATGCAAAAATAAAAGTTTTAAAAAAATCCCAAAGTATGATACATTTTATGTATCATGCAGAAACACTCAAGTTTCCTGAATCTTAGAACACCTTTGGCATTTCTGAATCTCAAGGACACAGAAACACAGATACACCCATGACTTCTGCCAAACAGAATCTTCAGAAGTAGACCAAAAGTTAAATTTAAGATGAATTTTTCTATGTAAAAACAATACAAGTTATAAGGCTGCAAGTTGCTGGGGGGTAGGTGAGTCAATTTTACCCTCCTATAAGCCTGTCAACCTTCACTGCTCCTTTGATTTCATATAGAAAACGCACAAAAAAACAAATGAAACCCACTGGATGAAAGAGTGAAATGTGGAGACTTACCCTATATTTCAGTAGTAAAGAGGCAAGTATCTTTATAGGAAACATTTGGTTGCAAAAACTAGACCTACGTGTTAATATTTTACTTAGAACAAGCCATATATTAAAATTCACATTTAAATATTTAATTTGAATTTACTGAAAACAAACATCATAGGTTAAAATGGTTATATTTATCCTTCAAAGCTACTATATTTTATGTTATTTTATTTATTTATTTTAATAGATCTTGATTGGAGTATAATTGCTTCACAATTCTGTGTTAGTTTCTGTTACACAACAAAGCGAATCAGCCATATGCATACACATGTCCCCATATCCCACCCTCTTGAGCCTCCCTCCCACCCTCCCTATCCCACCCCTCTAGGTCATCGCAAAGCACCAAGCTGATCTCCCTGTGCTATGCTGCTGCTTTCTACTATATTTTAGCAGCATTAGGATGCAGGGTAAAATGGAGTGTATTCGGTAATATAGGACAAATATTTCATAGAGTGTAGCTTATTGATAATCACCACACGATCCTCTGTGATTTACATGCCTCTTAAAAATATATAGGAGGGCTTCCCTGGTGGCGCAGTGGTTGAGAGTCCACCTGCCGATGCAGGGGACACGGGTTCGTGCCCCGGTCCGGGAAGATCCCACATGCTGCGGAGCGACTGGGCCCGTGAGCCATGGCCGCTGAGCCTGTGCTCCGCAACGGGAGAGGCCACAAAAGTGAGAGGCCCGCGTACCACACACGCACACACACACACAAATATATATATGTATTAAAATTTTTTAAAATTACACTTTTCTTGTTAGGAGATTAAAAAATTTCTAATAAAAGTTCCCATCTTTTATTAGGCATACATAAGTACAATATAAATGTGACACAATTCACACCATTATTTCACCCCTATACTCCCCTGGATCTAGGTATATACCCAGATACTGATTTGGCTTACCTCTATGTCTCCAAATAACTGAGGCAAATACAAAAAAAAAAGCCCAAGAAATAAAATTACTCTTAAAAGAGCTCAATGAGCTTGTATACTGCAGTTACATTTCCACTTTGTTTAATCATGCTAACTAAAAAAAAATGTTTAACTGTTCTCATTCCATGATGCCCTATTATTCTGTACTAATTCTACAGAATTCCAAATATGTTGTACATATACATGTTTTATTTATATATCCTTCCATTTCTAATATCATAGCAAAAGTCAATGTAGCTATTTTAAGAATGCTTTACATAGGATATAAATTTTTAATAATAATATCTAATTAGTGTGATATCACAAATCTTAACTTCTTTGAATGTACTATTTGATTATTAAAATATCACTCTCTTTAGCGGAGGGGGTAGTGGAGGCGCGCGGGAGAATCCATGTCCTTCTTAGAACCGTTTCCTCTAAATACTTTTAAACCAACAGCTCTTGGCGAAAGTCTTCATCCCTTTAAGGCTAAGTTCTCGCGAGACGACAAGACGCCGGATAGCTTAATCGCACGTTGTGCCTGTGCGCGCTGGGGCAGCTCGCACTTCCGCCCGAGGCGTGTTGCGACTCACAGCAGCTGCCGGTCTCGCGTGGTGACGCAGCTGTTTTTTCTCGGCTAGGTCTGCTGTAACGGACGGAGGCCGCCTGAGCTGCGGAGTTGCAGAATCTGGCGTTCGGAGCTGCGGTTCTTGGCGAGATTTCGCGTTGCCCGTCCTCAGCCGTTTCACCGATAATCAGCGGATCGCTTTGCCAAGTGCCGGGAAGAACAAAGGAATTCGGAAGGAGACTCTCGGCTCCCGGCCGCCTTTCTCTGAGTGGCTTCGTTTCCCGCTCGCGCCTGTCCGGAGAAACTGGACTTATAACCGTCACTGGATTGTAAGTACCCGAGGCGAAGAGAGCTCACTACGCCCCGCTTTTTGCGTATCTTTGTTCCGGGAGAGTTTGTGGATTGGGAGTATCTGCTGAGCCTTACTTTCTGTGCCGAAAATCATTCCGTAGGAGCCGCCATTTGCTTTCCCTGCGTTGTCCTGCAGCGGCAGGACAACCTCTATCTAGAGGTTGGAACTTGGCATTGCAGCTAACAGATTTAAATGGACCTGAGTAAGGCAATGCGTCATTAACGACTGGTATTGTCACAGCATATTTAGAAAGACTTGGAACTTAATTCCGAATAGACGCTTAGTTGCTCTTCTACCTAGAACTCTTTGTAATTAAAGACGTCAATTTATAAAGAACTGGTCTTTCTGTTGAAATAGCTGAAATTTTTTAGTGCAACAAGTGGTTATTAGAGAAAAACTGAGTCACAAAGAAGTAAAGATGAGTAAGAGCAAAGATGATGCTCCTCACGAAGTAGAGAGCCAGTTTATCTTACGCCTACCTCCGGAGTATGCCTCTACTGTGAGGCGGGCGATACAGTCTGGTCATGTCAACCTGAAGGACAGACTGACAATTGAGTTACACCCTGATGGGCGTCATGGAATTGTCAGAGTGGACCAGGTCCCATTGGCGTCAAAATTGGTAGATCTGCCATGTGTTATGGAAAGTTTGAAAACCATTGATAAAAAAACCTTTTACAAGACAGCTGATATCTCTCAGATGCTTGTCTGTACAGCTGATGGTGATCTCTATCCTCCTGTTGAGGAACCAGTTGCCACTGCTGATCCCAAAGCAAGCAAGAAAAAGGATAAGGACAAAGAGAAAAAGTTTATATGGAACCATGGAATTACTCTGCCTCTAAAAAATGTCAGAAAGAGAAGGTTCCGTAAGACAGCAAAGAAGAAATATATTGAGTCTCCAGATGTGGAAAAAGAAGTAAAGCGGTTGCTGAGCACAGATGCTGAAGCTGTCAGTACCCGTTGGGAAATAATTGCTGAAGATGAAACAAAAGAAGCAGAAAGTCAAGGCCTTGATATCTCTTCCCCAGGAATGTCTGGCCACAGGCAGGGCCATGACTCATTAGAACATGATGAGCTTCGGGAGATATTCAATGACCTCAGCAGCAGCAGTGAAGATGAAGATGAGACACAGCATCAAGATGAAGAAGATATAAACATCATTGACACTGAGGAAGATCTGGAAAGGCAGCTACAGCACAAGCTAAATGAGTCAGATGAACACCACCAAGAAAACGAGGGAACTAATCAGCTGGTTATGGGAATTCAGAAACAGATTGATAACATGAAAGGCAAGCTCCAAGAGACCCAGGACAGGGCAAAGCGACAGGAGGATCTCATCATGAAAGTGGAGAACCTGGCTCTCAAGAACAGATTTCAGGCTGTGCTGGATGAACTGAAACAAAAGGAAGACCGAGAAAAGGAGCAGCTCAGCTCTTTGCAAGAAGAGCTAGAATCACTCCTAGAGAAGTGAGGAGAGTTTTGATACTTAATTTCATTCCTGACAGTGGTCAGCCTTGAAAGAAAAACTTTGTTTTCATCACCTGGACTAGACAGTAAAACTTTGCAGTAGTTCCCAGTTTCCTCCACTGCCTTCTATTGGATTTGTTTTATAATTGTGAATTTCTATCTCATTTGTTTTTTGGAACCACTTCGGTGGGTGTTTGTCCTGTAGTAAGTAGGAATGTATAGACAAATAAATGTAGGGAAGTTGTAGGATTAGTGGAGTGAACAGTTCAGTTTGGTAATTAATCACAGCTTCACTGCAGGACTTTGCTGCTGTTTCTCCGTTTACCAGAAGCTGCCATTGCTACTCTGTGATGCCATCTGAGATAAATTAGTAGATTCTAGTTTGGTGGCAGTGAAGTTTGTTTACATACGTTTTCCCATGCTGTAGCTATTTTCCCAGTTATTCAAAGCAGTTTTCCACATTTTGCATTGCAAATCATTTCATAAAGTTGTTTTAACAATAAATAAAAGCAAGTAATTTTCACCTTAAAAAAAATAAAATATCACTCTTGAAATAACAATTGGCAGACGATCATAAGCTTTTTTTTGACTTCATAAACACTCTTAACAACTTATTTAATACACTATTGTCCAAGCAAGTTGATTAATAGAGAATCAAAAACATACAACTTGAAGTAGAAAAAAAAAAGCTGTATTTATGAAGATGTTTACAATAGTTTATTTGAGGTTATTTCCAATTTTTCACCAATTTAAAAAATTGACCTACTCAATGAAACCATGTGAATGCAATGTTAAAAAGTATAACTATGAATCACAGAATTTAAATTTAGTATGAAAAGATAAGAATGGCAAATTATATTGAAGCTATGTGGAATTATGTTTATAGACAGCAGGAAGAGAAAATTAAAATGTAAATATTGCTTGATAGGATAATGGGATTAGAGGTGGTCTTTTAAATTTTTCATTTTTTATGCTAATACCTTTATAAAACCCAAAAATCTTCAAACAACACATTTTTTAAAAATTGTGGTAAACGACACAAAACAGAAAATTTATAATTTTAACCATTTTAAAGTGGACCGTTCATTGATATGAAGTCAACAAATTTTTAAAACTTTCAGAGGGCACCTGAATAAAAGATGTGTTGTCCACTGGTGATTTTAATGTATCTGGTATATAACTAAAGTCACCACAAAACCCTTTCTGGGAAATTGGCAGATCATAAACATAAAAAATTTATTTTGCTTTTTATTAAACCTTATTGTTTTGCTGTTTCAATATTCAAATTTACTCACAAGAAAGAGTCAGTTTCATATTAGATTTGGTTTCACAAATGCTGCTCCTGCTATTCATTCTTATCACCAAAAAAAAAAAAAGACTATTTGTGACTAACGATAATATGTTACAGAAAATAAAAAGTTAAAAGGTTTTCAATCTGCATATCTGGGAACCTAAATTAAAGCATCACACAACATTTTCAAAAACAGAAAAGCCATTTGATTTGACTAAAATCTTAGTTTTAAGATGGCAGAAAGTACCTTGATAATTTTCTTTTAAGAAAGAAAGAAAACCAAGCCATTAAAGAGAAATTCTTCCAAGAGAACTGAAACATGCTATATACCTCTGACTTGGCACTCCTTCTATCTGGAGAACTTGTTTGGTAACTGTTTTCATCACAGAATGATCTAAAGTAAAATGAATTGAAATTAGAGTAATTATTTTCCAATGAGTGGCTATTTCCATTTAAAACCAAAAGCCAACTAATTATTGCTTTTCCCAGACATTTAAATATGAAATCTACATTATATAATTATACACTTATTTCCCCCTTTGTGTATTCTAATTTCTTCCTCAGAAACCTAAGATGCCATCTTGCAGACTGCCCACAGTGGCTACTATTTTGGCAGCAGCAAAGGTCAACTTGAAACATTTTGCATCTGAAGTGGCTTTGGATACCTTTGGATACAAAGTACAGTCTGAGCACCGTCCAGACGCTTAGATACCTAAAGAGCATCTAAGATATCAAACCAGGGCATCCAAGATAACAAACCAAGTCCTGATATTCCCTCAAAAGCTGCTCCTCCCATCAGCTCCCTTCTTCTAAGTGATACTACCCAGTTGCACACATAATCATCAACGACTTGTCTCCTTGTTACTATTTCCTTCATACCTCACATCTATCTGCAGGTCTTGAGAGCTACACCCTCAAAACACAACCTGAATTCAACCACTTTTCATTTGCTGCAAACTTCCAACCTAACCTAGGCCATAAACATCTCTTATTTGGAGCACTGTGATAGTCTCCTAACTGGTCTCCCTGTTCCTCTTCTTTTTTTTTTTTTTTTTTTTTTTTTTTTTTTGCTGTACACGGGCCTCTCACTGTTGTGGCCTCTCTCGTTGCGGAGCACAGGCTCCGGACGCGCAGGCTCAGCGGCCATGGCTCATGGGCCCAGTCGCTCCGCGGCATGTGGGATCTTCCTGGACCGGGGCACGAACCCGCGTCCCCTGCATCGGCAGGTGGATTCTCAACCACTGCGGCACCAGGGAAGCCCCCTGTTCCTCTTCTTTATCCTCCCAAGTCCCTTCTCTATACCAGGTCACCTTATTCAGATACGATTTGGATCATGCCTTTTTCCAGTTCAAACCCCTCTACTCATTTAGAATAATCCACATCTTTACTCTGGCCTTCAAGACTTTACAAGAGCAGACCCCTGGCTAGCTCCTTGACCTCATGTCCTACCACACTCTTCTTCACTCGGTACTCTGCCCAGATTGGCCTCCTTGCTTTTCCTTAAATACTCCACCCACCTACATGCCTACATACTCATTGCCTCCTTGTCCTGGAATGTGCTTACTCCACATCTTCCATGGCTTGCTCCTCTCTTCATTCAGGTCTCCATTCAAATGCCACTTCTCCAGTGAAGCTGTCCCCTAACAAACCTATCCAATGGAGTCCTACCTGCTCTCCCTCACTCTCCTTACATTAAGATAGTTTTGCACTTCCTACTCTCTAAAATTATATGACTTATCTGTTTACTCATTTCTATCTGATGTCCTTCACTAGAATGTAAGTTCCATGAGGGCAAGACTTTTGTCTGTCTGGTTCACTGCTTTATCCCTAGTCCCTAAACCCGTATCTGGCACACAGAAGATGATTACAAAATTACTTGTGAATCTGACAAATGAATAAAGTACTCCTGGCAAGAATTCAGAGGCTGCACAGGAAAGAAAGAATGCTCTTGGTGGAAGCAGGCTTAGTATCTAGGTTCACCTCTATTCAGAGTAGAGATAAGAAAAATTGACAAGTATAATTCACTTTAGTTAGTACAGTAGCTGCTAAAAACATAAGGGAAGTGCAACGCTAGAAAAGTACAGTTGAAGCTTGAACAACATGGGTTTGAACCTCGCGGGTCCACTGACACACGCATAGTTTTCAATACATATGTACTATCGTCCTACATGATCCAAGGTTGGTTGAATCCACAGATGTGGAACCACTGACTATAAACTTATACCCAGATCTTGAACTGTGTAGGGGTCGACACCCCTAACCCCACGTTGTTCACGGGCCAACTGGATATGATGAGGAAAGTTAAACACATTAAGTTTTAAAAAACTGTCAATACCTGAACAAATTGTTTTTGTTTTGCTATGTGTTCATCAATTTAAAAAAAGTGACCACATACCAACAAGCAGATTTTTTCTTATATCCAGAACGAGCAGAGTTCTGTTGGTTTCAGGGGCCTTTAGTAAAGCCTTTGCTCCTTCACTGGTGAGGCCGCACTGCTGCAGGTCAAGTGCTTTCGATGAAAGACAAACGTCACTTGCTAACTCTACAGATTTAACATATAGACAACTCTCATTTTCTCACGTGTGGAAGAGTCCTGCACAAGACAAGTCATGGCAGGTTTGTAATTTTGGGTATGGAAAAAAACAGAAACATATATGCACACACATAATGCATAATCCAATTTAAAAACCTCTTCTTGGATGTGCAGTGATAACCCTGGCTTTAGTACCAATAAATCATACAACGTATTTTACAATTACAGAACTGAAGAATAACTGTATATAACCTATGAGCAAAAAGCATCACAAAATGAATCTCAGTTCATAATTAGCAAGGGCGGCAGGGGCATGTAAACCTCACAAGCAAAACCTGGTGGAGCTCAGAAATGCACTGCATTCTTTTGATCATGATCTTCAGCTCCAAATCACACTTGAAACTAGTTCAAAGGGGAAAACAAAATAGAAGAAATGTAATAACTGTTAGTTTTAGAGGAAAAAAAGACAAGTCTAAGAGGATACAAATAATAAAAACTTTCAACAATGTGTGAATAGAGAATACATACTAAAAACCTATCATGAAAGTAGGATGGTCAAGAACCCTCGCAGTAAAAGGTCAGACAAAACCCAGAAAAACTGATCATGAATTCTAGTAGTTCTGGGGCTGAACAACCTACTCATTTAAACCAAAGGGATCATCATTAAAGCACAGGTATTAAAAAATATTACATGAAAGGAAACTATCATGAGTCTTTTGTTTAAGTGTTGTGTGGACCATCACATTAAAATAACTGGAGTCTTTCAACACCCCCATGACACATAGAAATAGCAAGTCAGACATACGGATCTGACAGGATATGATACAACCCTTACAAACTCTCACTACAGAAGAATGGACACAGGGTATAATTAACCAAATAGCCAAATTAATACAAACAGCCAGTAAACCTCACCAATCAAATGAATACAAAATAAAACAAAATGTGGTTATTGTCCTATCAGATGAAGCCAAGATTCTGTAAGAAAAGCCTTTAAATAATGTCTATGCCCTTTGGATCCAACAACTCTCTTTCTAAGAATTTAACCAAAAGAAATAGTCAGAGATATAGGTAAGGATATATATCAGAGTACTATTTGTAACTGAAAAACTGGACAAAGCTTATATACAAGAATGGATAAGCTATGTGCACTGTGGCATATTCATATAATGGAATACTGAACAATCACAAAAAATGATGTAGGAGATGCAAATTTACTGACTTGCTAAAATGCTCATACTAAATTAATTGAAAAAAGTTATAAAATTTGGAGTAATCCCACTTGCATAGAAAATGGACAGGTACTCATTTTTGTAGTTTCACATTTTTTTACAAGTGCTACAGGCCAGTGTTTGTGAGAGGCAGGCTTCCCATCTACTGTTGGGGTGGACTACAAATTGGCATAGCCTTTCTGGGTGGTAATTTGGCCATGTGTATCAAATGTCTTAAAAATAGGTCACACTTAGTCATTCCACTTGTAGTACCTTATTCTACAGAAGTAATCCCGATGGACACAGAGATGTATATACAACGTATTCACATTGTTTCTGACAGGGAAAAGCAAACTGTCTAAATAGAATTGCAAAGAATTGATTAAACTATGGGACATCAATACGACGCAATACTACATGATACATCTTTAAGTGAAAAAAGCAGGAATGTGAAATAGCAAGTATACTACAATTCTATTTTTGTAATCCCTAAGTGTACATATATATTTGTAGAAGAAAAAAAGACTGAAAGTATATACGCCAAAATGAACAGTGATTATATCTGGGTATTAAAATTATAGGTTCTCTTGTAACTCTGTATTTTCTGTAAAGGATATATGCAACTCTTAGAGAAAGTTGAAAAGCAAAATAAAAGCTATCAGTAAAATGAGGCTTTAAAACATCCTATCACAATAGTATCATGCCAAAAGCTAAGCATATTAAAAATTCAATATTTTCAATTTTAGAATTTCCCTCTAAGCCATAAATCCTCACTAAGAGATTCTGCCAAAGCACTTGCACCCAGGTCACCAATGAGCGGGTTGCAGTTCAGAGTGATGCGCCTCAAACCAGCCATGCAGTCAAGATCACGTCTCCTGGAATGAAGACTCTCAGCCCAGGTTTCTTCATGCCTTCTGGTAGTCTGATACTTCAAAGATTTAATGGGATGAAATTAAGATGCTTGAATAAGGAAACAGGGTGTGCCTGAGTATGGCTTCTTATGTCAGAGATTTACACACACACACAGATCAAGCATATATGCCAGGAGCATCAACCTGAGAACTTCAACAGTCACTTCTGGTTTACGAGTCCAGTGAGTGACCCAGATTCTGCTCGGTCAGTGATTAGATTCTAGCCACTGCATTTCCTGTTTCTGAACACTTATGTAAAGTTGGACAACTCAATTACAGTCTATGAATTATTTTCCTTATCTTCTAAGTCAGGGAATTGGTTCTAAATTCTATCTTTGCTGAGGCCCTATATTTCATCATCCTGTCCTCCAATGGCCTCCAAACACCTGACTGGGCAAATCATAAGAAAACTTTTTAATATGCATCTTATTTATTAACAAATTATATGCACAAAGTTCCATACATATAATTTATGTACATGATAAACTACACAGATTTTTAAAAATAATACAAAGGTAAAAATGTTCTAATATTTTCTTTTCCTAACTCCTAAGGCATTATTTTATTCTACTTATTTTTTTTTTTTTTTTTTTTTTTTGAGTTGCGTGGGCCTCTCACTGTTGTGGCCTCTCCCGTTGTGGAGCACAGGCTCTGGACACGCAGGCCCAGCGGCCATGGCTCACAGGCCCAGCCGCTCCGCGGCATGTGGGATCTTCCCGGACCGGGGCACGAACCCGTGTCCCCTGCATCGGCAGGCGGACTCTCAACCACTGCGCCACCAGGGAAGCCCCTATTTTACTTATTTTTTTATAAAGATTTATTTATTTATTTGCTTGTTTGTTTGTTTGGCTGTGCCGGGTCTTTAGTTGCAGCATGCCGGATCTTTTAGTTGTGGCATGTGGGCTCTTAGTTATGGCAGGCACGTGGGATCTAGTTCCTTGAGCAGGGATCGAACCCAAGCCCCCTACATTGGGAGCACATAGTGTTAACTGCTGGACCGCCAGGGAAGTCTCAAGCATTATTTAAAAAACTATATTTACAAAATGTATCTCACATGCTACCTAGGGTGTGCACACAAGCTTTAGAGGCCTGGACTATGCAGAGCCAGTTTGATGTGCCTTGGGAAAATAATGGTTTGACATTTAAGCAAAAGTACTGTCTTGAAGATATTCAATTCTTTATATTCATAAAGTAAATTTTGGTAACAGGGAACACTGACTGTCAATGAAAAAAGTCTTATTACATTCCTGAAAATGTAAAAGACTCAAAGTGCCTTTGTTACTCTATAAGGAAAATCATTAGTGTCATTTTTCTATTAACAATAACTTATTAAAGCTCCAAGCAGAAACAACAGCAATCACTTACACAGAGCTTAGTATGTGCCAGGCACTATTTATACAAATAAGTGCATTTAAACCTCATAATGAGGCATAGAGGTTAAGTGATTTGCCCATGGTCACTAGCTATGAAATGGGAGAAAGGGAATTTGAACCTAGGCCATTTGGCTTCCGCACCCAAGTTCCTGTTTTCTACCTCAGGGGTCAATGGACTTGCCCTGTATAGGCTCAAAGAAGTTTTCAATTTTTAAAATCTAAATTTAAACATTTCCAGATTTGTGGGCTATACAGTTTCTGTTGCAACTACTCGGCCCCACTGGTGTAGGGTGAAAGGAGCCATAACTACCACGTAAACAATGGGTGCGACTATGTTCCAGAAAAACTTCCTTTACAAAGCCAGGCGACGGGCTGGATCTGGCCCACCAGCCAGAGTTTACCTATCCCTGATCTGCACCATCAAACTATTAAAAAGCCTTCATGTCAAATTATTAACTAACTTTAGGCCTAAATACAGTCATTATAACCACTGTAAAGTTGTTAAGGCATTATTTCAAAAACTGTATTTACAAATTGCTGATGTACTGACTTTTATTAGTTTAAAAACTACAACAGCTAATAAACACTTGATTCATTTAAGTCTTGAAGACTAGAATGGCATAGTTTCTTCACAGTATTACAATAAATGTTTTCAGTAAAAAAATACATAAAAGTATTATTAGGTATTATATATTAAATCTCTTATTTCTAAAATTAAGTGGACTATCTTTCCTAAATGGTAGAATCCCAAACTGAAAACTGGTCATATTCTTTCAGCAAAATGAAAGCTGTGCTCACATGTATCAAAAGGCAAAAATTAGGGCTTCCCTGGTGGCGCAGTGGTTGAGAGTCCGCCTGCCAATGCAGGGGACATGGGTTCGTGCCCCGGTCCGGGAAGATCCCACATGCCACGGAGCGGCTAGGTCCGTGAGCTATGGCCGCTGAGCCTGTGCGTCCAGAGCCTGTGCTCCGCAACGGGAGAGGCCACAACAGTACCACACACACACACACAAAAAGACAAAAATTAACTGCCCTCTGTATCAATATATTAATGTGTTTCAATCACATAAGTTTTCATGAAAGTTTAAACATAAAATCACCTTTAAGATCTAGGCCATGTGATCTGCTCCATGCCATGTCAGAATACACCCCGTGACGTTTACTTAACTTGTCTTAAGTGTGATAGAATTCTTTATACCTTGACAAATAACTAAAAGGAAAAAAAAAACCCACACACACAAAAGATGAAGAGCCTATACATTTGTCAATCTTGACTTATTTGCTTTTCTTGAGTCAGTTGGAGGTTTATAGCCACATTCTCAAAATCATTAACTACAATCTTCCCAAACAGGTAATTGACGAACAGATGCATTCTAAAACTTGTCAGTAACAAAGTGCTATTCCACTTTACAGCAACAGTTTAATTCTATTTAGATACTAAAACTGAATACACTGAATACTGCAAACTTGATTCCCAACCACTCAGCAAAGTACTACATACCTTTTCAGATATAGGAAAAAAAAGAAAAAAAAGAAAAAGCATACGATTCTTCCTATTTTCATTTCCAAAGATACATCCCAATCTTAATGATCAATCAGCGATTTAAACGTCAACTGTAAACCCAGTATACTGCTGCTATGCAGTGTAATAGAGCAATAGAAGAGAGAGGACCTCAAACCCTCTGTTCCCTCAAATTCAAAGGCAGGCTTCCTGACCCCTCCAGACCACTACTGGACACAGGGAAGGCACACTAATGTTTCAGGACCCCAACCAACAGTCACCTGCTTTGTGATTACTTCCATGACACACCCTCACCAACACCAGAGTTTGCTGCTCCTACGGGACGTTACATGTATTTACTATTTTAACACATACCACAGTGCATCATAATTATGATTGCAGATAGATGTTCTAACAATTGAAAGAGAATGATGACTTTTTTGCTCTTTACATCTTGCTATTTCCCTTCCCATAATATTTCTTGAAGCGAAACCATAAAATATAGACAAACACAAAAAACAGAAAATATACAAAACGTGTGCTTTGCACCTTAACACAAACTTAAGTAAAATTAGTTCTGACAGTATCCGGCATGACAAACTTCCATGGTACAAATGAGAATGGACCAAGGTTTGAGCAGGTACAGGAGATAATCCAGGCATGAACAACACCAAGGAAAGGTAGACAGGAAGTAACATGGTGTGTAGGAAATCACGAGACCAGTCTGATGGGAAGAGACTTAAACAAGACTGAAACTCACTTCCTAAACCTGCATCTCCAACTGGACAATTCGCAGGACACAGGTGCACCAAAGTGGCCAATTTATTCAATCCCTTTAATATGGAGGAAGAGTTTAAAATTTTACTGGTTTAATTTGCCCCCAAAGCAACTCTCAACAGTTATGGCCTCTGTCGTCGGAGCTTTGTATGAAATTAAGTCAAAGTGTGGAGCTCCTTTGCCTTTTTTTTTTCTCCTTAAAAAAGAAAAGAAACAATTGTTCCGAGTAAAAACAAACATATTCCGAAGCATGTGTACATTGAAAAGTAAAGAAACTTTATTAACAACTTCATAAAAACTGACTTAAAATTTTAAAAAGAAAAAAACATGTTTCAAAGTCCTTCCGACTGGAGTCGTGTCTCATCGTGTCCTTTCTTTACAGAAATAGTCGTATTAGGACACATATGCACAAGGATTAACACCATGACACACTGTACACGGCGGGCCCTGGCGAGCTCACCAGGCGTCGTCTGAGTCCAGGTCTCTGGGGAGGATCCACTCCACGGATGAGCCCAGCAGAGTCTGAAGCTCGTTCGTGAACTCCACCACATCTAAGAGCTCCTTACTTTCCGGATTAAAGGACTCCAGGTCTTTGGGGCAAGAGAATAAGAGACTTGCTGACACTTGCCGGTAGAACTCGGCCTCCGCGATGGTGACAATTTCCACATTTGGAAAATTGCAGCGGAATATGCAGGAGGACATTTGCAGTTTCTTGAGCAGGTCTGAGAGCAACAGCCAGTTACGAGGCCTACACCAGAGAAAGGACAGTGGCTTGAGTTTCCGGCAAAATGAGAGGCGCTCCCAACTATGAACTACCCGTCTCCTGGTGGTGAAAGGGCCTGCTACTTCCACTTTGATTACCCCACCCCCACCCCACTTCTCACTGTCCTTAGAAGATCTACTACTTTTTTTTTTTTTAATTTTATTTATTTATTTATTTTTGGCTGCATTGGGCCTGTTGCTGTGCACGGGCTTTCTCTAGTTGTGGCTCGCGGGCTCTAGAGTGCAGGCTCATTAGCTGTGGCGCACGGGCTTAGTTGCTCCGTGGCATGTGGGATCTTCCCGGACCAGGGCTCGAACCTGTGTCCCCTGAAATGGCAGGCGGATTCTTAACCACTGTGCCACCAGGGAAGCCCGGAAGATCTACTTCTAGCGGGGGAACTCTGGACTCATGTGCATGTGTTAAGAGACCACCTAGGGCAGATCAGCCAACTTAGACAAAAGCAGGAGCAGCGCCCCTGAACCAGCCTCGTTGCAGGCCACCCCAGTGCTGCCTTGGCTCTGGCCACAACTCAGGTCACCCCTCTCCAAGTAAGTGCACCCCGTTCTAGTCACTGGGGAAAACCAGTCTGTATGCCAACCCAAGGGAGATGGCAAACACCTCTTTGACCTCTCCTCTCCTCCGGCCCTCACGGAGAGAGCATGAGAAACACTCGAGGTCACCTGGCTTTCCTTGCCTTTCCCACACCTCCAACAGCCCCTAAATGCTGCCGGGAGTGAGGCTTTTTCGAGAAGGGAGGTGGTACAATCCTTCCTGATACCCTGCCACGCTTTATCATCTCTATCCCGAATACAATGTCACCACAAAGGCAGACACGGTCCCAGCCTCAGAGACCAAGGAGGATGCTACTCCTTAAGCACCGGGGTCAACACACAGCAGAGCAAGGTTTCCTGATGTGTTCACTCCGAAGGGTTGGTCATGGGGCACAGTGGCCCGACTGTGGGGACAAGACTCGATCTAAGCAAATCTGAAGACACATAAGATCCCAGGTGCCACATACGGCTTTCTCTAATCTTATACGAGAAGAGGGTACACATCAGTATTGTCCCGTGGACCTCACGCACCTTGGAAGGCCCCTATGGTAGCCGTTTGGGGAGGATCCCTTCCCCAAGAGTTTAGTGACTGAAACTGTGCAATTGCAGTCGCTGACTCCCGTGTCCTTTGGGCTCTAGGGGTGTGTTCCAATGAGGGCAGTTGGCTGGGGAGCCCTCCCATCCCCCAAACTTTTCTGGAAAAGTTCCACTGCATTATGTGAGGTCGGTGGACACTTGGTGAGGAATTCACTCACCCCCCAACCCATCCACCCTCATCTGCTGAAGGGGATTTCTAACTCCTGCCACCCCACAGAGCAGCTGGGCTGGCTCTCGACCACACGCTGGCCACGCTCACCCCTGAGCGACGGACACCTGGACGTTATAACACGGCAAAACGGGGTCTTCGGAAAATTCAGATTCCAATAGGTCACCATAGGCCTCGTTGCTGTCATCCTGGTCCTCCGGTCCTGGGGGATTTGCTAAAACATCGTAACCACTTTCATCATCTGGTTCTAACCGGGGGGGCAAACAAGAGAGAGGTCAGTAAGCTGGAGCAAGATTCCAGCTGTTCTCCAAAAAGGACCCTGGAAAAATTCTTTCCCAAGCAAGCCCTGCTCACAGCACCACCCCCACCCCTACCCCCACCCCCACAAGCCCAACTGAAACGAACAAGGCTGCTCACCACACACAGAGCTGCCAGAGAACTCCGAAGAGCAACCGGGGTTACCGTCGTCAGGAGCCTGCAGGTTATTTCAACAGTGTGGAGAGAGAGGGGGAGAGAGAGAGAGAGAGAGAAACAAGATAACGCCTGCTGGTAAGAGGCAAATGCTGCTGGAGTTCGGGAACATCTCACGCTGGGGCTGGTGTCACCTCCTGACAAGTCCCACTGCACACGCCTCCAGGTATCTGACTGAAACCTCCCCACGCGTCCACCCGCCTTCCTGAGGGACTGCCCGCCTCACCGCCCCAGCCTGCCAAACAAAAGCTAGCCTGGCTAGCTAAGAGTTTTCCAGCCCCCCACCTCGCAAAACTCAAAATATGTATCTCTTCTTTGACAGACTAACGTTGGGCCGCTTTTCCCAGTAAAGGGTCACTTAGAGTAAACGAGGGGGTGGGGGTAGGGGGAACCCAGGTGAAAGGCTGTGAAGTCACCGTCTAGATGCTTGAACAAGACCGTGTCTTGACCTCTGCCGTACCTGTTAAGAACTTCTCCAGAAGTTCGCTGTGGTTCACTTTCTTGATGGTTCTACCTGAGTATGTAGCCAGGGTAGGAACAGCACCGTAGGAGAGGAGCAAGTGGACAATTTCGAGATGATCATTCTTGACAGCATCGTGGAGAGGCCTAGGAGAGGTGCGGGGGATTACACCTGTGCACGCGACGCTTGCTTCTAAGGACACGGGGCAAAATCGAGCGTGTGCGGCCAAGCCTCGTAGGCGCGCTATTTCACCGAGGAGGTGAGTGTACGGTCGCTGCGACAAATTACTCTGTTATTTCAACACATAACCCTTTACGGGACAGGTGAAGGGACCATCTCAGGCCTAATTCTTCAATGCAAATCTCTCTTAATGCATGGCCCAAGGAGGAACTCAGGCCTAGATGAAAACGTTTCCAATGAACTTAAATAGTGACAGACTGTAAGAAGGTAACGTACGGAGGGGTGGGGGGAAGAATCCCAGCATCACGGAAGCAGATACGACAAGCCATTGTTATACCATTACAAACAAAACCCAAAAAGTGCAGTTTGTCAAAGAAACTGGGGGCAAAGTGGAACCTCTCCTGAAACCAACTTGGAGATGAGTGATCAACCCTCTCGCCCAGAAGCAGTCGACAGGCAGGGCGAGTTCTCAGGAGGATACAGAGTCCTCCTGCCCGTGTCCGCTGGGGTCAGGAACACTGTCCGCAGTCCCATCCAGAAAGGATGCGATTTGGAAACCACGAACCACCAAATACCTTACAGTTTTGCTAATGTTATGACCGTCAGGAAAGCCCCAGTGCCCTGCCTCGTGGTGGCATCCCAGGTACAACCAGGAAGATGCTTGGGCTGACTCAGACCTGGGCCTCTGGCCAATAAACCGAGGTCAAGGACAGAGTGGGGGCCAGGCCCGGGGATGTGGGTGGACACGGCAGGTCCTATCAAGCCAGTTGCCACTGGACCTGTCTGTACTCCTGCAACTTTCAACTCACATATATGTTCAAGAGTGAGATTCAACAGACGCTGGTGAAGAGTCCAGGGTCTTAAAAGAGAACACCCCTGATTATTCATGCAGGCTCAACATTTTCAGGGACCTCTGTCCATAAGAGTGTCACAGAGTTTTAAAGTTCTATGTAAATTTGCCAGAAAGATCTGTCCGATTCCATTCTAGAGGACTCCACCACCAGTGTGCTTACATGGCACTCACTCTCCATCTTTCCTTCTGGGGTTCCCCGCACACCCTGAGAACCACTGCCTATGCCCCAGCAGGGCCAGGCCAAGAGCAAGACCGCCACTGACCCGGTTCCATCCTGGGCACTGCAGTTGACATCGGCGCCATATTCAAGGAGGTGTCGTACGATGTTGAGCCAACCTCTTGCACAAGCCTCGTGCAGGGCACTGTAACCCGCGTTGTCGCGGTGGTTCACATCACAAATCTTGTTCTCCAGGCAGTACAAGATCACTTCCTACGGGGAGAGGAGAGGAGAGGAGAGGAGAGGAGATACCATCAGACAACCATACAGTGAACCTTGTAAGGGTGACCTCCCCATAGCTTGGCGGTGCCCACTTTCAAAGGCATACATCCTTGGGGCCAAAAGCCTACCATAGCGCGGGCAGGCGGCAGGCATCCTGGTCGGGGGTGAGAGTGTGTGAGAAGGGCTTGGAGATGCAGACAGTGTTGTCTAAGGCTCTGCTGCACCAGTGGCCTGGCCATGGGCAAGTTACCCTTGAACTTCTCCAAGCTTCCACAGGGCTGCTGAGAGGACGCATTTGGATAGCGATGAAAGCCCTCAGCCCAGGGGCCGACGTGACCAGTACAGAAGTGTCACAGCTGCTAACATCTTAGATGACACATTGCCAAGCACAGACCATTCTCACTTGATGGGTCTGTTCAGTCAGTGGCAGTGGACGATAACACAAGTTTAGATAAAAGTATGGATGACCAACACTTAAAGAGAGCTTAAATCAGCAGGAGAACATTCCCCAGCTTAGAGAAGCAGGGACACACAGGTCAGCTACATCCTCGCGCCCCCTGTTAAGACCCCAAATCAGAACCTGGGCCTCAGATGCTCTTGTCTGTACGTTAAGTAGAGTTAAAGAGAAGCTCTCTCCCTCCATTCTCGAGGAATGACACAAAATGCCTCCAATAACCCCACCCTCTATTTTGCCTCACTCCACCCTCTCGGGGCAGAATCAGTCTAATATTCTCATATTTACTCAAGTTAATGACAGGAACCTGATACACCACAGGCTGCAACCTCCACATTTCAAGAATCAAATAAAACATTCACCCCCGCCCCCGGAGATGTTCTGTGTCAACACTGTGCATTAGAATCACTGTTATTAACCTTCTTTCTTTGGCTTGTTAAAATATTAATATGAACCACTCCCAGTAAGCAGAGCAGGAACTTATTCAATGTTTTATTACCTTAAGAAAGTTTTCAGACACATCGAAAGCATTTGCCACCAGAAAACACATTATACTGTTTATACTGGGTAAGTCGTGCCCAGCAGAGAGCCGTCAGGTTCTGAGAGCTGGGAGTAGGCAGAACATGCATGTGGCCCAACACATGGTCTGCTGGGTAAGGGGGGATGGGATGGGGTCAGAACAGGCCTCCTTGTGACATCTCTCAGGTAACTCATCTGTTAAACCTAAAACGGGGGTCATTCTAGCCGCCCATAAGTGCGAGATGGGTTCTGTAAAACCTTTTATGCCCTTTGGAGGACACGCCAATCAAAGGTGACCACTCACTTGGGAGCGAACTAGAATGTTCCATTTGCTTACCACGTGAACCTAACGGGGCATGCTGGTAAACCTGGCCATTGGTGCCCTGTTACTTCAGGTCACTGCAGCAGCTCCCTTCCAAAACAAGAGGAGGAAGAGAAAAGGCACGCCCACGAATGCATTTCTCCGTTTACATCCCAACCTGCCAGAAAGCCCACAATCCTCTGGGCTCCCAGGCCACCTGCCCCGAGCCCTGGTATCCAGGATACCGCATGAAGCTGCTGCTCTTTTAGCAGGCCCTCACTAGCCAGACTTGAGTGGACGGCTGCAAGCTAATGAGTTGTGTGCGCCAGCCACGGAGAGGCCCTGTCACGTGGCTCTGGGATCAGGTCTGAACGCCACCAACTGCTGTGCACACATCAATTTACTCAACGCAGGGTTTATTTGCTGTGACAATCATGGCCTTCAACTGGAAACCTTCATCACTACTAGGGCAGATTCAAGGGTACCTAGAAATGAAAGGCCGTCCAAGCTGGTGGGTAAGTCAACTCTCTTCTCCTGGAAGATGGCAGCAAAGGCAGCAGTAGCCCCACGGCCAGGTCAGACTTTTTGCCACGGGCTGTCCTAACTCAACCACGTTGATCCCACTGTTTACACAGTGCTTCTCATTCCCCAGATGAGGACGTCTTCTGTCACCCACAGGAACCCAGGAGCTACCAGGAAAGGAAGGTAGTACTATCCTCATTCAACACTTGGAAACTGAGGCCCAGAGATATTAAACCCCAAGTTCAATTAACATGAAGTACTAGACCTAAAACTCAGGTCTTTGGTACCTGGTCAGCTGGGAAGATTCAAAAGGCCCAAGAGGGCCCCAGTTAGAGGGATGCAATCCAGCTGTGACGAGCACCCCACAGGCCTTCTCTGTTGGGGGTCAAGTGGGCTAACTACACTCTCCTAGCTAAGAGGGTGATGGCCTCTAAATGGATGGCAACCGTCGCCACCAGCACTTTCTCTAACTGAAAGGTGAAGAGGCGGGGCGAGTCTGTCGACGCAACACATTCCTTGGTTTATTTTCTCCGCTAGAAATAAACGGGAGTGTCTGAAGGGCAGCCCAGCCATTCCAGAGCAAAGTCAAACTGCTTTTGTCGGACAGCTCTCTGTTCAGCGGCTATAAGCCGAATGCCACTACCCGCAAAATGTAACCATAAAGGCCATAAGCCCGACGTTGTGAGTTAATTAAATGCCTCATTAACTTTTTAAAAAACATGACTTATTCAATTCATAGAAAATTTAACCATCACCGCTAAAGGCACAAGCATGTGGTTGCACACTAGCGTTTTAGCCTAAGAAATAGAAGCCTTTTTCCCAGGAGGGAAAGGTTTGAGGTCTTTGGCCACGCAAGTGATCTATTTAACTCGGATCTGAAGCCAGAGTGTGTTTCTAAACTTCCAGAACCACATTATCATGACATAAAGCTCAGACAGCCTTTATACTGCACATGGTATCTTTGGCTAAGCAGAAGAAAATAACCAAGAATGCTGAAGACAAAACTTCAGGAAAACCCTCCCAAACCACACCCTTATCTGCTTAAGCAAACTGTCCTTCAATTTGAAAAGGTTGAAGCTGCCACATCTCCCAACTGGGCCATCATCCCAACATTTAAAATTCTGCCCAGAGAAATCCCAGAAAGTTGGATTCAAAGTTGAAAGCGTTCATCTACTTGTCACAATGTTCAGCATCAACACTGGTGATGTGTGGAATCTACATATTGAAATTTACATTTGAAGAAAAAAACAAATCCCACCGTAAACATTCCCAAGGCTTCCTGTGCAATCAAAGGCCAGGTAGCCTAAAAAAGGATGGATCAAGTGCCCCTTGGTCCAGGCCTCAGAGCCACCAAACCAAAATGGAAACTGTCTTAGAGGACCAACGAGGGTCTTTTGACCTCTCTGGTCCCAAAGGGAGGCTGCTGGAAATGATGCCAAGTTCACAGGTGGGGCTCGGAGCCCCGCCCTCCACGGCGGGTGCAGCAGCACCCCGCCCCCCCATCTCCAGCATTTGCTGGAAGCGGGAGTCTACTTTCTCAACCCTAACCCAAAAGTTGGGGTTAGGGGTCTCCCCCCCACCTCCAGCGTTTGCTGGAAGCAAGGAGACTATCTTCTCAACCACGGGGGGGTCTAGCTAAACACTATGTGCAACATCTGCTCTGTCCTCCTAGGCGCCCGCTCTCAGCTCTTGGGAAACCAACTGGGTGCTCCTTGGACTTCACCTGCAAGTAACTGCGCTAACTACCACAAAGTGCTCTCTAGCTAATGGAGAGGTCTCCAAGAGACGTGTAGATATAAACAACAGCACATTCAACCCACAACAACAACAACAAAACACCCCAAACTAAGCATAGCCCTAGTGCTTCCAACTTCCCACCCACAGTCATGCCTTAAGGCCAAGGCAGGCACACTTCCAAGGGCTCACGGCACTATGGATCGGGGTGGGGGGACACGACGGGAGACGGGGGACAGGGGCACAGAGCTGGCTGAGGGTGTGGGCGCCAGGGCTCCGGGCCAGCCTGGGTCCTGCCACCCCAGTGCTCATCCACACCTCCACGCTCAGCCTGCTGAACCGCGTTTTACTGTCACCATTCAACTCCCAGAGGGCTGATGCCAGCACAGAAAAATGCCTTTGCCCTGTGGGCTATTACATCACAATTGCTACTGACAAGTATGGTGGGGGAACTGCACAGGGCATGGAGAGTCATCTGTCTCACAGAGGTTTTGAACTGTCAAAAGGGCAATTCCAGTGTGAGCCAGTCTTGCTGAGGAGCGTGGTGGGCTGTGGAGCACTGCTGGATTGCTACCTGTACGGGTATCAGCTAACCCCTCTGAGGCTCAGTTTCCTCATCCGAGAGTGGGCTAGTACGCGTTACTCCCAAGTGAACATGTTAAAAGGGTGAAAGGAGTTACTACAGATCACACGGGCTTAGGCAGATATCAGCTATCTTTCTATGTTGCTCTAGCAATAGAGGCCATCACTGTCATCAGCCGTGCTGGGTTGGGATACAGCAGTGTGGACAGGGAGTTTTGTGCAAGGCTCAACCCCTGCTCCCCGCCCATCAGCCCTCGGCTCCCGTGCCCTCTCAGAAAGAGACTGCTCAGGTCTGCCCCACTCCCACCCCTACTCTGCACAGACACTTCCCACCCGCTACCCCACAGGGGCATCACTCTGCTCCAAACAGCACAAGTTAGTAGAGCTAATAACTACTCTCCTACTCTCCTTCTTGCTATTCAGAATCCAAAAGGGCTCATTAAAATTCCCCTGGTCGCCAAGCCCTGGGTTAGGTCAGATTTTATATCAGAGATAAGTGAGCCGGTCGGGCCGAAGCAGCCTGCCTGCCTGAACGGGAACGGAACATCAGAGAGGCCTGCCTTTCTTTTCACACCACGACTGAACAAGCCACCAAAGAGCCCGCAGTGTGAGCGGGAGCCAACGCAAACACCCTGCTGGAACACCCAGCCCAGCCCGCCACGTGGAGGGGGCTGGGCTCTGAGACCCGCCCCCCATCCCCAGCCAGTGTGTCCCCCACCCAAGGAGCAGCAGCCGGTGGATCCTGATCCGGGGCACCCACAAGGATGCTCACCTCGTAGCCAAGCCGGGAGGCCTGCTGTAGGAGGGTCTCGCCCGCGTTCTTATTGACAATAAGTCTCCGCGCTTCCGGTGGCATCGGGCGGGACTGGGTGGTCTCTGGAGGGGAGCTTGACCATGTCAGCTGCGAGGCCTGGGAAGCTGGTAACAATTGCTGCAAACAGACAAGGGCTTCTGGTCCTGCTTGGCCGGCGAAAGATCATGGCCGGAACTGGGCTCAGGCCGCTTTCAAAATCTCCGGACGGTCACCTATCACGAAACCAGGCAGCGCACACATTTCAGGCTGTCCTTCCTCCACCCGCCTGGTTCGCCTCCTCCCTGAGTTACAAACCTGAGTGGAGGAAAGCACTTTTCCTCCTCTCAGTCTGGGGGAGGCGGGGCGCGAGGAAGGGGTTGCATTTTTACTAGCTGGAAACTTCACCACCAACCAGGAGACACGTCCCCTAGGAAGGGGCAGGGACGTTTTGGGGGGAGGGGTTCAGGAAAAGGAAAGCTTTGTCCCCAGAAGCAGAGAAGCAGGCAGGCGGGATGTGCCTGCACGGGCCCGGGGGGCGGGGGAGAGCCAGGGCCAAGAGGTACCTTGCCATCCGCATTGTCCACCTAGGAGTCCCCTGGCAGCGGCAAGCCCCGCCTGGGCTCCTGAGGGATCAAATGCTTGGTTTTGCACGGTCGCTTCCCGGATGGTTTCTCGCTGTTGTCGGTGTATTTCTGCGGCAGGGGCGAAGGCTGCCGATCCATTTCTTCGTCCATGCACAGCACATCTGTCAGGGGGAGAAGCAGCGGGCGTTACACAGTTGTAGCCGGTGAGGAAAGAAAAGCCCATTGTTAGCACTGATCGTTGGAGCAGCTTCAGTTTTTAAAGATATACCAATTATGTTTTCAAAGCGCTAATATGTTAATCATCCCACATTCAACCGGCAAATAGGCTAACCCACGAAACGCCAAATGGCAAGTCGCTTCAAAGGGCCGCAAGAGAGGGCAGAAGCCAGCCCTTCGTGCGCTCCCGTCCCCACCCGTGGGGGGCCTGGGTGCTCGGGACAGGGCGACTGGGGACAGCCTGAGGCTGGAATGAGGGCACTGACAAGCGCCCGGGGTCACCCAAGACTTCCCTTCCTGCCCAGCCGCGGGCTGGGTGATGAGGAGCAGCCCAGGAAGTCGAGCTCCCGCCTCACTGTCCATTCCATAAGGAAGTGTGCAGGCTGAAAGGACCTCAGGAAGAAAACTCCCCGCTCGCCACACGCTACTCTTGTCAACTTGGATGGCGCTCAGGTCCCCTCCAGGGCCGTTTCCCACAGAGGGCGGGTGATCCACCCTCCAGGAGCGCCCCCCGCCCCGTGCGTATCCTTGTTCATTGTCACTGCATTTAAGGGACTCCTCCAACCAGCTGCTGTTGCTTTTGGCCTCTGCCCTTTTCCTGCCAGGTTTCTCTTTGGAGATGCTATTGCCCTGGGGGGTGACCGCAGGCTGAACCGCCTGGATCACTTCCTTCCTGCCCTGCCGGCCAGGTTTGCTCTCTGCTCCCGCCGTTCTCTAAGGTGCAGCAAGCGGCGCTGCTTTCTGGGATGGAGCCCTGTTAATTCAATGCACACCTCAGGTTGGTCAGCTCACTATAATGTGGCTCTTCTAAGTGGTTAGAGGAACTGTTTGTCATTTCCCTCTCAGGCCAGTCAGCTAATGGAGAAATAACTACAAATTAATGAAGAAGCCCCCCGGGGCGGGGGTGGTGGTGCGGGGAACAAACTGTCTTACACATCACTAACAGGGGTGGGGGAGGGGAGGGGTGTGGTCACTGTGTTGGCTGGAACTTGTCACCAAGTCTCGGGAGGGGGTCTATTTGCCTTTGGCCACCTTTGGGCTCCAGCCCCGCCACCTGGCTTTGGGGGGGTGGGGGGTGGGGAGGTGTGAGTGGCTCCCCCCAGGGATCCAGGGTGGGACTGGAACTTTCCACTGCTCCGCTCCAGGACTTCCGTAGGGTGCCCTGCGGGCCCGAAGCCAAACCGAGCTCACCTTTGGAGACCCGTCTCCGCTTGGCTTTCAGCAGAGAGTCCTCCGGGAGCACAGTGGTCTCAGTGTGGTTCCTATTGCCAGACACCTTGCGCTTTCTGTTCAGCCGGAGGGTGGGGCTGCGTGACGCGTCCGGGGCCGCCTGGTCGGCGGGGGACTCTCTGGGGGGCTCCGTGTCCATATCCTCAGGAAGATCACTGTCTTCTGGGGCTTCAAAGCGGTCAGGTTTGCTTCCATCATAACACTCCCCTAGGGGAGGGGAGACAACCCGGAAAGGAGGGAACAAAGGTCACCAGGAGCAGGCAGGACCCCCACGCCCAAGGCAATCTGCTACCAACAGACCACCCCCCTTTGGAGACCAGGGGCCTCACACGCCGGAAGCACAAAACCCTCAGAAAGACGTCCCAAAGGAAGGACAGCTGAACACAACCAGCAAAGAAAGCAGAAAATGAGGCGCGTAGCCCACTCACAATCCATCCTTCAAGGGTCAAGGTGAGGCATCTACACCATCCGTCTATAGGCATGTGAGATCACTCCCTAACTGCTTAACTCTCCAAGGTGGCTTACTTTTAAAGGGGGGGTGAGTGACCTCACAGTAAGATCCAACCAATCAGGGCAGAGCTACAACGGGGGGTGAGTGACCTCACAGTAAGATCCAACCAATCAGGGCAGAGCTACAAATGACTATGGAAACAGCTGCTAGTCAACAAAAAAGGCTGATGTCATCAAGAGACCAAATAGCCCCCAACTGCCATCTACACAGACATAGCACCAATGTTCACTTGGGTCAGCAGGGGCGAGGGTGAAGAAAAAGGGTAGGGAAAGAATGGTGGGAGGCTGGGAAGCTGGGGAGACCAAGGCAAGAGGAGCCTGGCAAAGGGAAAGGAAAGGCTTCCTGGTGCACACACAAGGGTCAAGGGCAATTTCAAAGAACTCAACCAGATTGCTACAAGTCCGTCTGTCCTCTTTCCACACCCGTGGGGGGAAAGCATTTCACTGCCATCGAGGGGCTGCTCCTATTTCCTGTCTAGGAAGAAGGCCCACAGTGACACCAGTCACCCACCTGGCACGTCTCCACGCCTTCCTTCCCAGGCAACAAGCATCTAAGGACATTTCAAAGACAAGACTCCAACCCCCTTCGTGGGGGTGGGGTGGGGGGGTGCGGCGGGCAGGGCTGAAGTACTCACACCTCAGCTCCGCCTGTGTTGCTCCTGCCCCTCTGCTCAATCTAGCATCCACTTAGGGCTTTTCCTCCAATCACCCCAGCCTAACATCACTCCTCACTTTTGCTCTAGCCAAAGAAACAGTTCAACTGCTTTGCTAGTCACATTGTTTCTAACACACAAATAATTCCATAATGATCACTGTGCTGTTAAAGAGTTCCCCGAAGATGACCCTGTGTCCATCACCGGCCGGGGGTGGGGGTGGGTGTATGAGTTTGGTATTTCGTTAACACCTGAGCTAAGCTCCCACAGCCCGTTTTTCTAGATGAAATCATGGACACACCCCTCACATGCTGCTCGCATTCCTCCTCCTCTCCCTAGACCACTTCAAGTATCACTCCCACTTCTGCTCAGCAGGCTGGTCCCCTGATCAGCCTCTCTTGGGAGCATTCCCAGCATTTAATGGCAGCCAGTTGTGGGGATGAACCTCACCCTGGCCTGGGCTAGCCTGACCTGTGTTCTCAAGGGTGGAACACACTTAGCTTTTCTCCAAGGGTATCCCAAGGTGGGAGAGATCCCCATCTAGTCTTGCCGGAATGGTGGAATCACCCCAACCGCGAGGGTCTCCTGCCATGGCAGCAGGAGAAACCCCAAACTCCTGGCCTGTGCTTACGGGTGATGCAGCCCAGGCTACCGCAGGCCCGGTGAAGACGGCGTGCTGCAACTCTCACTCGGGCTGCTCTGTGACCCTCTTAAACACTCGGGCAGGAATGGCGCCGCTTTACAACTCGGCCCCCTTCACTTGTAAAGTGGGAATGTTGGGTTTCCTTGGTGGCGCAGTGGTTGAGAGTCCGCCTGCCGATGCAGGGGACACGGGTTCGTGCCCCGGTCTGGGAAGATCCCACATGCCGCGGAGCGGCTGGGCCCGTGAGCCATGGCCGCTGGGCCTGCGCGTCCGGAGCCTGTGCTCCGCAACGGGAGAGGCCACAACAGTGAGAGGCCCGCATACCGCAAAAAAAAAAAAAAAAGTGGGAATGTTACTGCTAGCCTCCCTCCAGGGTGGGCTTCATAATCACGGGCCTGGCTCAGCACAGAGAAAGGCTGGAAAAATCCCTTTAACCAAAAGATGCCAAGACTTTCAGACCAGCCTGAATCTCAGGCCTGAAATGTAGGAAATTTTAAGAGGTGAGCCCTGCTGGTTACACCATTGGACTTCTCTGGTCCAATCAGCCTTCCCTAAAAGCTCCGTGGGAGGGGATCCATGGAGGGATGGAAGGGCTACCTTAAGAACCCCCATGTCCAAGTTGAAAGTTTCTTTTTCCAAACTAGGTCCGTCCACCCTTCCCCCAACCCCAGAGCCTTTTAGGGCAAAGATCTCAATTCCCCTCAGCTAAGGCCCCCCAAGACCTTACGCTAGTGTGACCTTACCCAGGCCAGTAATAACCCTGAAGGACACCCACCCCGACTGCCCAAGATGCCCATGGCCACCAGCTATGGGGTAGAGGCTCCGTGTCACTTGGAGCTTCTCAAAGACTGTTCTAACCACGACCCACACGAGGATGACCCTTGAGGGCAAAAGAGATGGGGAGATAAATAGATGCACGGGGATCCTAACCATCAGGCTTTGCCATCATTGCTACTTTTGGCCCTTCTAAAAGTGGGAAGCCATGTGCCCTTGGTCACCCAGTCTAAGCAAGATGTGAACGTGGTCCCTGCAGCATGGTCTTATGACTCACAGCACATATATCCCAAATTCATTATGGTTGTACCATAGCATCACCTCACAGAAGCATCACCACAGCAACATTTACAAGTCACTGTGGCAACAAAGCACCCTCACCACTGTTGAGCCATGCCCAGTGAGGCCTAAACAAGGTGAGAGGGTTCTGAGTCGCTGCAAGGCTCCCCAGGATTAAAATCCCCTTCTCTGTAGCTTAACTGTAATAGCACCTCCAGTCAGGGCTAACCTTGTTCAAAGTTACACCCGCTACAGAAGGAGTGCAGGGGATCTCTGTTCCAAAGTAGTTTACAAACGTGCAGGTGCTCAGCTGGAAGAGAAGTTCCCTGAGCAAAGAAGTTTCATGAAGCCCCTTGACTGAGCCTTCCTCCAGCTCCTGGCCAGGCACTGCCACTGAGCAGGACCTAGGCCTGTCGCAGCCAAGTGGTTCGCAAGGGAGATGGTTACTCCAAGTTTGAGAAGGAAGGGACCAATGCCTCCTTGCCCCGTCCCATCTTCAAATGCCACTGAGGGTTCCTAGTGATGAACTTCCAAGTCTGAGGAACCTCCAAACTCATTTGGTGAACTTCCAAAATAAAAATTTCACTCAGCCACCCATGTGATCATAAAGAATAAATGAGTATCTCGGCCACTGTGTTTTCAAGTTAATTCCTTTTTTTAAACAACCCCTAGCAACAAGATGCACCCGCGCCAGGACAACCAGGGCCGTGCAAACAGCACCCACCACCTTAGAAGCTCCTGGGCCCTCCATGGGTAGGGGCTGCCTCAGAAGGGGGAAGGCATCTTGAAGGCGTCCTGGACCCTCTCTGGGACCCATGCCCGCCCCAAATCCCCGCCCCAGCTCCCATGTGCTCACAGCTCGGCTCTCGGCCACACCGACACCCATGAGAAGGACCTGAGCCCATATCAGCTGAAGACGTGATGGCCCAAGAACAAGAAGGCCCGTTCATATCCAGCTGAATGGAATGAACACCTGCTGGGCCTTGGACGTGGAGGCTGCAGTAAGAACAGTGGCCCCTTCAGGTGACCTTTCCTGACCAGCTATTTACAAACCCCACGTCTCTACAAGACAGAGGGTGGGTGGGGAACCCACCTCCATTGCCCCAACCTTTCAAACGGAGCCCCTCACCTTCCCCAACCCTTCTCCTGCCCTCCCATGGTGGCCATTCATGGCTCACTGGGCCACGTCCCGGGTGCTCCAGGAAGAGACCCGTCGGTCGGTCTGAGATTGGAGGCAGGCGGTGGGGGGAGGGGGCTTTCGGAATCATCTGGGGCTCAGGCCCTGCTCCCCATCAGCCACACCGAGTTCTCGTCTCCACGCTCAGCAGGAAAGACTGGGAAGGACGCACAGTAACGTCTCTGGGAAGAAGGGCGGGTGAGGCCACTGAGACGTGAAGGGCAGCGGCCACCCTGGGTTTGGCCACGTTGCTGGAGAAAAGGGCGAGAAGACTCGAGGCCGGTTAACTGCCCGCTCCCTTCCTCCAGCCTCCCTCACCATCCACCCGCAACAGGCAGATTCCCTCCTCAGAAAAGTGCATCCCCGTGAACTTGGCCTTGCCCACTTTTACCACATCTCTCTGAGAAACTTCCCTAGGAGCTGAGTTATGAGGCCACTCAGGAGGGTAAGGGCTGCGTGTCAGCTGTGAGCACAGGCAAGGAGGGAGGCCTTCTTGCTGCTTCACTCCAGGGTGGCCTGGACCCTCCGTTTTTCATTCCAATCCCGAGGGGGAGGAGCTCGGAATCGTCTACTCCAGGCACATCAAGAGCCCCATCCCTCGGGTAAGGCCGCCACTGACTAGCCCCAGAAATCCCCTTCTACGGGAGCCACGTGGGACACACCGGTCCCGGTGTGGCTTACCCAGAACCCTGGCCACAGGCCTTTGTCTGACCCCAAAGATGAGCTGGGGGAGGGCAGTGCTCCAAGCAGCAGAGAGAAGCACACGCTGCTGCTGACCACAATTTTCCCGAACTGCATCAGGCACCCACGACCTAAGCGTGCGGGCCAACGCCGACCCTACGACTGGGTCCAAGGGCCTGGGCCTCCCAAACGTGCCCACCACCCCCGACTGTCCCGTCTCAGGAGGATTGCACGCCCACCCTGTCCTCGACGTTCACCTAGGTGCCCTCACTCACCATCACCGGTGAGGTTTCTGGGGTCCGGAGCAGGCTGCAGGCCACAGGCCACAAGCACGCACACTGAAGAAAGCGGGAGAAAGACCTCCACTTGCTGCCAACGCATCTCATTAGCCCAGGAAGTCTCGAGGGCAAAGCCCGAAGTCAACCCCAGTGGGGGAGCAGCCGAGGGGACCGCAGAGTGTGACTCGAGGCCAACACGAGCTTTCTCTCCAGTTCGGCCTCCAGAACAGAACACAGCCGTCTGGTGGGAAGAACGGCCTCGCTGATCCCACGGCCTGGGAGCGTGGTGTCAGCTCCTCCTGACTGCAAACGAGCCTCCACAGAACACAATGATGCTCATCTCTCTGGGGCCTTCATCAGCCCTCATCGCACTTGAACGAAACCTCTGCCTCTGGAGGGAGAATCCGAGTACTCTCCACTCCCTCCCACAGGAGACTGTCACTCTGGAGGGTCTGGCTCTGGCTGCAAGTGTCATCCCACTGCTACCAAAAACCCGTGTCCGTACCTGCTACACAACAGAACACATACCTGCTACGCCGGAGGTCCTGCACTGCCATTCCTCTGCTCTACTGTATCAGACTATGACTAACTACAGGACTAGCATTGCTCCGGAAAAAGGAGACGCGTGCCAGGAAACAGCATTTCATAGGTGCTTCACTCCTGGATGTCGCAACGCTCCAAAGGACAACCAGCCTTGCAATCCACAGCTGGGAAGGGTGGCCAGAGCAGCCCGTTCTCCGAACAGCCAGCACCCAGACGCTGGGCCGTCGGAAGCATACTGCTTCCTCTCACCTCCCTCGGCACTGGGAGCGGAACCGCCCCGTTCCCACCGACGTGGTACCACACGCGAGCCGCCTGGGTTCACTTACATCTCTCACTGTCGTTCTGGTAGGCAATGGCCTCCTCCGGGGTGACCGACTTTGGCTTTTTGTCCTGACTTCCTTTCAGCCTTTCCCAGTCAGCGGGGCTGAATTTGCGCACCTCGGAGTCTTTGGTCGTGGGGTGGCCACCTTCTCGCTCTTTCATCTCCAACTCTGAGAAGCGCATCACTGCACGCTACAAAGAGAACGGAGATGGAAAAAAGACACACCTTACCACCAAAGCTATTTCACTGCCCTTACCTTAAAGGAAAGTATCTTCAAAGAAAAGTTTGCCCAAAACCAACCACAATTTATGATACAACTGAGATATTTTAAAATTGAACGATAAAACGTAAGAGTGTCTATGTGTAACTAGTCACACACTCTTTATTCGTAAAGCCATACGTATGTAGAGATATATGTGGTGTGTATGTATAGCCATACATACACTGTGGCATACAGACAGACATTCTCTTTCGAAGGTAAATAAAACAAAACAAAAACACAACGCAAAGAAAGCGAAACAAAAACACAACAGAAAAGAAAACAAATGCACAGTGAATAAAGACGACCATGGCCCACAAACTTCCCTTTGTATATTTGGAAATGAAATTTAACTCAAAAGGTTTATGGAAGATTCTAGTAATAAAAATTTGAAGAATTGACCTCACAGTAAGCAGCGGGTAGACATAAAATACTGTCCTCTTGTAATCCTTCCATCTATGTAATTAAAATGGGCACTCAATGGATCATTTAGATAACTTCAGCCATTTTTATAAGCATAAACCAATTTTTTTCTTAACATTGCAAAACAATTTGGCTTTATTTGTGTTTTAATTAAAAGTAAAATATCTTAAGGAAATTCCTATACAACATCTATCATTCACTAGCAAGTTAAATACATACTCTATCCCATTAAGCAAGGTTTGTGTTTTTGTTTTGTTTGTTTGTTTGTTTTTTGGGTGGAAAAAAAAATTGCACGAATCTCACAGACATGCGGCCGCTACACACCTCCACCAAGTATCACGTAAGGCATTCTAAGCAGCGCTTTTAGGTATATTTGTTAACGTACAGTAACGGCAGAGAAATCAAAGCGATTGATAGGTAAATGTCATGCAGTCTTTTAGACATCCTTCGCAATAATTAAAACTTCCGTTATCAGCATTCAAGTGGAGTTCGCTTAAAATCTACAGAATAACTTAAAGTATCCACTTACGTCCCCTTACTGGACACATTTCAAACATTTAAATTATCCTAAGCTTCATTAACCAAATCAGCCCAGTGTCCTGCCCTATCATACCCCCGGCCCCCTCCTCTTCACACATTAAAAAAACCTGACAACTGGTCAGGCTCCTGAAATTCGGGTGGTGGGGGCTCACCTGCAATGCCCGCTCCTCCCGACTGAGCTGACGGGAGTCTGCGTACAGTCCGGTAGCGACACACTTGAACCGGTCACCCACGTAACCAGCGGAGTTTGCGATTCTCTTTGCCAGCTTAGATGGCTTCGGTTTCAGAACTTTGCCATCGGTTGATCCTGCCTCGTCAGCTCCGTCTTTGGTGTAGGTGGGGGTGACGTCCACACTCGGTGGGGCACTGCCCACGCAAAATGGTTTGGGATCCTCTTGGGTTTTCCCAAACGTGACCGCAGAGCCGTCGCTCCCCAGGGTCGGCTCCAGGAATGCAGTCGAGACCGGCGTCACCAGGTTCTCCTTGTTGGTTACCGCTGGAACATTCTCCTTGCTTAAGCCGGAAACTGGCTGGCCCGGAGCCTGTTTGAAAGTATAGGCTTCGTGGAAGTCACTGATGCACCCCAACTCCTCTCTCAGGGCAATGAAATCCCGGTGTGGCTGTAGGGCCATATTTTACTTTTTTATTTTTTAATATATGTTCACATGTTTCCATAAAGGATCCAAGGTGGCCCATAACGTAAGGACACACAATATTAGCTTTAAAAAAACATGGAAAAAAAAAAAAAAAAGGGAAATCATGATCCTGGAAATGGGTTGCATCCTTTTAAGGGGTGAGAATAACAGAATGAGTGAGCCAAAGATTTGGGAAAGGATCTCACATTTCCAAACGTCCAAATCTTAAAATTGCACCAAGTGGGAATGTAGCTGTGGCAGTATTAACCTGAGAGAGCTCTATGATCGTTGTCTTTACTCATCACTTGGTTGCAAGGTTATAAATGACAGGGTAAGTGAAGGAGGGCAAGTAGACAGATAAGAGTCATTTCCTGATTCTCAAAAGAAGGGGCATCACCTAGGGAAGGGGACTGCAAAATCCTACAGGAATCCTCTTCATATACTAAATTTTCTAGGTGGCAAAAGTATCTCCTTTGACCCTAGCAGCCAGATGGAACTTAGAAAAGTAGTGAAAAGCTACTCAACTGAATGCAAGTCATATGACTAGGAGCATGTCAGTGAAAAGCTCAAGGGAAGATGCTGTGGAAGAGCAGTTCACCTTGTGGTTGAGCATCCTCAGAACGTGCAATGGGAGGTGCAGTACCTGCTCTGTCTCACAGGGACCCTCCAACCTCTAAACGCATCTTTCCTGGGAAGCTGAATTCAAAGAGTCAATTTTAAAAAAAGATAGGGCTTCCCTGGTGGCGCAGTGGTTGAGAGTCCGCCTGCCGATGCAGGGGACACGGGTTCGTGCCCCGGTCCGGGAAGATCCCACATGCCGCGGAGCGGCTGGGCCCGTGAGCCACGGCCGCCGAGCCTGCGCGTCCGGAGCCTGTGCTCCGCAATGGGAGAGGCCACAACAGTGAGAGGCCCGCGTACCACAATAAATAAATAAATAAATAAATAAATTTAAAAAAGATAAAAGTCTCTAGTAGAGAAATTGTATCAGAGCCTAGTATTAAGAGCTGTAGAGCCACAAGTTTCCCATGATACGGCCTTAGCAGAGGCTGTTAAGGCAGTGACAGAAAATTTGTACCGAGGGAAATAGCAGAAGAGTTTGTCTACAATTCACGAAAATGCTCCCTGCACTTGGCCTGAAGGAAATCAGCAAAATTTGTAACAGCTTGTGTATTTGTATGCGGGATGGAGAACGAGTTTAATTTTTTAATTTCTCTGAATTATCACGTAAGATTCAGAAGATGCTCTCTCTGCCTAGAAGCCACCCCACTGGGATAACTATGCCTACGGAGTGCCTTTGCCTATGACTCCTACTTGCTAACAGACTGGCAGCCTGGCCCCAGGGCCTGGTCGCTGGTGCCAGTGCAATGGTGGATATGGTGTCAACGGTTGCAAAATCAAAGCCCCTTACATCCTCTCCATGCCTCGGTCCCACCCCCCACCCCACTCACCATTGATGTTCAGGAAGGGGAAGGTGTCCTGGATGGGAACGTGGTGCTGTGACTGGTCCAGCTCACCTTCCTCATCTTCTTCATCCACACCATTATCTTTCTCATCCCAAGGAGCAGATCCAGTGGATCCTACCCGAGAAACACACACACACACACACACACAAAGGTCAAAAGTGAGGCGCTCACGTTGCACTGTCATCCCTGCAGCCCACTCCCAGCTCCTCCTACGGAGCCCCAGTGCAAGCTCTCATCCCCTCCCCTATCCAGGAGCTGCAGACCCTACTCCCTTCTCCTAGAAACCTTTTAATTCCTACTCTAAACCCCTTTCTACACATTCGCATCCCTTCTAAGGACCCAAGGAGCACAGCTTCTCTCCTTTATAAGCTTACTGTGAAGACAGACCCTTCCCTCATGGCAGAGCCTCACTAGATTCACTGGAGGTCAAGTCTAAATTATCTGGCTCTTAGTCGGAACTGGCTCAACATTGAGTAAATATAGGGATCAGGTGGTATTCTCCTAGGAAAAATACCATACAAATTAAATGATCACTTACCCATCATTTATAAAGAGAACTTAATAGCCTTCATAATGTCATGGCAATTGATTCTTACAACAGCCTTTGAAATACGCAGGAAAGATGAGAACCCAGATTTTATAGTGGAAGAAGCTGAGGCTCAAAATGTTGAATGACTTGATTCAATGTCCCACAAGTAGTGAAATAGAAAGACCGAGGTTTATAACTCAGACCTTCTAAGTTTTAAGCCCTCCTTCTTCTAAACTACCTGGCCTCTGTTCTCAGTGTTGAGTCCCAAGAGAAGTTATTTTTTATAGAACTCAATACCCCCTCTTCTTTCTAATGCTTTACTGTTCCACTGGGTGGGCAGGAAGACTGTGCTGAGTTTATATCTTTTGTTCTCTGGGTTCTTTCTAGGGACAGCATTTCTTGCTTTATTTACCAGTCTTCAACTTTGTAAGCGAGGCGACTTTCAAGTCGACTATCGCTTTAAGGGTCCAGCCCGGAACCTGGCACACTGTCCACCTTCTCCCCAGCAGCTGGGGCCTCACCTGGGTTAATGATAGAGCCCTGGGGCTGGGGGATGTCACACACTTGATATATCTTCACTGGGTTCATGGGCACCTCCTTGGTGCCGTCGTACATCAGGTTGAATTCCCTGCTCTTGTTGAGCGCACAGCGGAGCTGGGCCTTCCATTTAGCTGGGTCGGGGTCGTCCACCCCTTCCTGGTACTTCCCCTGTCTCCACAGCCCAGGCCTGAGGGATAGGAAACTGCAGTGAGTGCCTGATTGTTGCCCAGAAACACTGGAAAGTGTGCCCGCCCTCCCTCGTACAGACACAGATACACACAGCCCTGCCTGACCGCCCCATCACCCCAACTCCAATTTACAGAGACTGCAGCAGAAAACACCACGCTGGGGACCAGGCAAGGCAGGGCCTGAGACAAATTAAGCCAAATGCAAATACAGTATTTTAAAAAGAGGAGTCTCATCTCAAGTGCTTGTGCCAGCATCATCTGTCAAGACTACAATGGCCTTAATGAAGGGTTAAAAATAAAGAAAAATCTGGAACAAGTATACACCAAAATACTAATGGCAACTTTTGGATAGCAAGATTTCAGGTAATTTTGTTTTGTTTGGCTTGCCTTATTTGTTTTTCACATGAATTGCTTATATAATAAGAAGAGAAAGGGAGGTGGCGTATGATATGAAGAATTTAGGCTTGCAGTTCCCTCTCCCTTCAGTCTTTAACCTGATGCACAAATAACTGTTGAAACCAAGTACCTTTAGGAGTAGCAGCCCATAGGAGGGCAGGAAGCACGCTCTGGGGGTTCAGCTGGCCTCAGTGCGAGGCTGAGGGCCTCAAGTCCTAATAAACTCACACCACCTGCCTTTCCCTGCTTCCTCAAACTCCCACATTGGGAACATTTTGCTGGGAACACCAGTGGCTGGTGGCCTGGGCCAAAACCAGTGTGGCCCCGCCTCTCTGGTTTTCAATTTCCAGGTCTAACAGGCATCTATGTGTCTGTTCACGGGATATCAGCCCTCCCCCACTGTTAACGTATCTCAGATGTCTACACTTTCTTCAGGGCTGTGACGTATGTGCTGGCACAGAAAAGGGGGATGTCTTTTGCAGAGGACTCAAGATCAAGAGAACGAGATGGACCGGCCAGACTGCTCCCACTTGATGTTAGGAAGATAAGGTGGCCATGTAGTTAGAATTCTGCAGCGGAACATAGCCTATAGAGTCTATGGGTTTGCGGATCCACAACTTTTATTTTTTCAGTAATGCCAACCAAGCTCGTAAGAGACTGACATATAATCCAGAATGCCAGTCTACTCGTTTTCAAAGGGGGATAAAGCTGGTCAGTGACCAGCATGGTTAAGTCCAATAACCTGGACATAACCATGTATGATCTCAACCAGTAACTCCTGTATCTGGTTTCTAATGACAATTCCAAGAACATAAGACCCACTCAACATTTAAATCCAAATTTTCAGATGACTCCAAAGCTAAATGGAAATGATTTGATATTGAACTCTAAATCTGCATTATCTAGACTATCTCTTACCCAGTTGGGTAACCCAGAAGCGACAGTAAAAGGTTCCTGCTTTCCCAAAAATCACAGGGCGTAAAAATGAAAAGCACTGGAAAGGCAAGACCCCCAGTGAATTTGCAAAGCTGCTCTTGTGTCTTTTTCTTTTTGACCTTGAAGCCAGGAGAAATTCTAAAAATACAAATGTATTAATTTTTAAAACTTGACTTTACTGAATATTGTTCAGATCCCCAAGCCTACAAAAATAATTTTATTTTTTTAAAAATGCTCCCTCTTCAGACTATACTACAAAGCTACAGTAATCAAGACAGTGTGGTACTGGCACAAAAACAGAAAGATAGATCAATGGAACAGGATAGAAAGCCCAGAGATAAACCCACGCACATATGCTCAACTTATCTTTGATAAAGGAGGCAGGAATGTACAGTGGAGAAAGGAAAGCCTCTTCAATAAGTGGTGCTGGGAAAACTGGACAGGGACATGTAGAAGTATGAGACTAGATCATTCCCTAATACAATACACAAAAATAAGCTCAAAATGGATTAAAGACCTAAATATAAGGCCAGAAACTATCAAACTCTTAGAGGAAAACATAGGCAGAACACTCTATGACATAAATCACAGCAAGATCCTTTTGGACCCACCTCCTAGAGAAATGGAAATAAAAACAAAGATAAACAAATGGGACCGAATGAAACTTCAAAGCTTTTGCACAGCAAAGGAAACCATAAACAAGACCAAAAGACAACCCTCAGAATGGGAGAAAATATTTGCAAATGAAGCAACTGACAAAGGATTAATCTCCAAAATTTATAAACAGCTCATGCAGCTCAATAGCAAAAAAACAAACAACCCAATCCAAAAATGGGCAGAAGACTTAAATAGGCATTTCTCCAAAGAAGATATACAGACTGCCAACAAACACATGAAAGAATGCTCAACATCATTAATCATTAGAGAAATGCAAATCAAAACTACAATGAGATATCATCTCACACCAGTCAGAGTGGCCATCATCAAGAAATCCAGAAACAATAAATGCTGGAGAGGGTGTGGAGAAAAGGGAACACTCTTGCACTGCTGGTGGGAATGTGAATTGGTACAGCCACTATGGAGAACAGTATGGAGGTTCCTTAAAAAACTAAAAATAGAACTACCATATGACCCAGCAATCCCACTACTAGGCATATACCCTGAGAAAACCATAATTCAAAAAGAGACATGTACCAAAATGTTCATTGCAGCTCTATTCACAATAGCCCGGAGATGGAAATAACCTAAGTGTCCATCATCGGATGAATGGATAAAGAAGATGTGGCACATATATACAACAGAATATTACTCAGCCATAAAAAGAAACGAAACTGAGCTATTTGTAATGAGGTGGATAGACCTAGAGTCTGTCATACAGTGTGAAGTAAGTCAGAAAGAGAAAGACAAATACCGTATGCTAACACATATATATGGAATTTTTAAAAAATGTCATGAAGAACCTAGGGGTAAAACGGGAATAAAGACACAAACCTACTTGAGAATGGACTTGAGGATATGGGGAGGGGGAAGGGTAAGCTGTGACAAAGCGAAAGAGAGGCATGGACATATATACACTACCAAATGTAAGGTAGATAGATAGTGGGAAGCAGCCGCAGAGCACAGGGAGATCAGCTCGGTGCTTTGTGACCGCCTGGAGGGGTGGGATGGGGAGGGTGGGAGGGAGGGAGATGCATGAGGAAGGGATGTGGGAACAGATGTATATGTGTAACTGATTCACTTTGTTATAAAGCAGAAACTAATAAAAATAAATAAATAAATAAATAAATAAATAAAATACAAAAAATACAAAAATAAAAATGCTCCCTGCCTCAAAGGAGTTTACAATCCCTTAAAGGAGACAGATGAGTCAATAGATCAGAAATATAGATACTATGTAACACCAGTAAAACTGCCTAATCCATAAAGAGTCGGGGGGTAGGTATGGTTGGCCAAGTTTATCAGAATTTATGATTCTAGGGCTGAATCTTGAACATGGGTAGAAGTTAACCAGGTGAGAAGCGTGGGTCACGATACTCTAAGCAGAAGAAGCTTTATGGGCAAAGGCAGAGGCTGAAAAGCACAGTGCTTAGGGGACCTACAAGCAGTTCAGCTTGCGTGGAGGCAGCATGAGATGCAAGTCTGGGCTTGTAAGTAGGAACCATGCCAAGGAGTTTGGACCTGATTCTTAGAACACCGAGAACCACTGAGAGATTTAAGCAGGTTGTGATGTGATCAGATTTAAGTTTTAGAAAGAACCCTCTAGCTGCAGGACTGAAAAGGGTTTAGAGGGAGGCAAGGCATGAAGATAACACATAGTCTCTATATAAACCATATAAAAGTGTCACTAGGGTGGGAACTAAGGAGGTGGCGGTAGGGATAGAGGATACAGGTAACGAAGGAGCCGTTAAAGACGCTGACTTGACAGAGCTTGATGATGAACTGAGTCCTTGAAGAAGGTGAGAGAGAAATCAAGGATGATTCCCTGGTTTAGGGTTTGGGAGACTGGGTGGGGGGTGATGCTGGCCACTGAGATAGGAGCAGGTTTAGAAAGATGATTTCCCTTTGGAAATGTCGGAGTTCAAATGCCTGTGGAAGGCCTAGGGGAGAAGGCCCAGCATGCCCAGGGCAGTTTTTTATCCCCACTCACCTCTCACATCACCTGAGGGACTCTCCCTGCCTGCCTCCAGCCTGGAAGAAGGTCCACCAGATTACGGACATCTCTGCCCTGTGGGCAAGGACCAATTTCTTTTCATTTCTGTATCCCTGGTCAGGCTTTAGCACACAGTAGGTCAATGTGTATTTGTTGAATTGCCTCAAATTTACAGAAATACACTTCTTGGGGAATGAATAAGTTGCTATTACGGATGGAAGACCAGGAAAACAGCTATGAGCAGAAGGCCAAGGAGACACTGCAGAAAGTGCTGGAGGAGAAAATGCGTGCACAACAGCAACTGCAGAGCAAACAGGTGTGGGGATGCTCCATAATCCTTGGGGCTGGGAACCCTGGGGCAGTCTGGGTGGCAAGGGAGCCAGCTGCACAACTCCCTGGAACCCCCAAGGCACCACCCTCTCCTCTGATCTCCCTCAGCGGTCCCTGGCCCTGGCCGAGCACAAGTGTGAAGAGTGGAAGAGCCAGTACGAGAGCCACCCCCAGCATGCAACTGTCCCCTACCCTGCCAGCCCAGTAATCATGAACGCCGTCTTCCTTCTCTTTTTTACAATGTGGTACATATGGATTTTTTTTGAATGAGATTTAACCAGCTTTTAAACCTTTCTTCTTTCTAACAATATCAGTACTCTCTGACTCTCCAAATGCACCTTTTCAAGTTGATTTAATTTATGGAAAAATCACCCTTCATACTTTCCCTTTCTTTTTTAAGCTTCCCCATGGTAGTGTAATGTAGTAGAAGGAGATTTGGCCTGGGAGTTTGGACACCAGGGTTCTAGCGGCAGTAACCCACAGTTACACACGTTATATTATTAAAGAAAAAAGTAACTTACAGAAATGTATGAGGCCATTATGCACATACACACAAATATATATTCACTCATATATCCATAAAAAAGTAGTCTGGAAGGTTCTATAAAATGTTAAAGGTGTTCATCCCACGGTGGAGGAGATATACGTTAACTGTATTACCCTCTTAAATTTTTACAGTAAATATATATTACTTTTATAATTTAAAAAGCCAAACTTTTCATTTTTAAAAACCTAAAACATGAAAGAAAACTGGAAAACCAACAAAATTAAAACAATCCCTAAGTCTGAGGCAACGATTTTTTTATCCGAGTACAAGTGATGAATGAAAATACTAAGAATGGTGTGTGACACCTTAAAGTATAGAAAAAAATACAGTAAGGCAAGTAGGCATTAAGATAATAGAATATAAAAAGTTACCCAGATATATTCAGACAATGGACTATTATTCCAGTAATAAAAAGAAATGAATTACTAATATGAGCTACACGGATGAGTCACAACATGAGGAGCCAAAGAAGCCACGTGCAAAAGGGTACTTATTGTATGCTTCCATTCATATGAATTTCTAGAAAAGGAAACACTAATACATAGTGAAAGAAAGCATGTCAGTGGTTGCCTGATGCCAGGCCTGGGAAACTGACTGTAAAAGGATAAGAAGGAACTTGTTGCAGGTATTGGAAGTGTTCTGTATCTTGACTTTGGCGATGACAATATAGATATACACATTTGTCAAAACTTATCAAATTACACGCTTAAAATGGGTACACCTTGTTGAATGTAATTCATACTTCAATAAAGTTGATTTTAAAGTTAAATTAAAAAGTCACCTATGGGGACTTCCCTGGTGGCACAGTGGTTAAGAATTCGCCTGCTAATGCAGGGGACGTGGTTTCAAGCCCTAGTCTGGGGAGATCCCACATGTCGCCGAGCAACTAAGCCCGTGCGCCACAACTACAGAGCCTGTGCTCTAGAGCCCGTGAGCCACAACTACTGAGCCCGTGTGCCACAACTAGCGAAGCCCACGTGCCTAGAGCCCATGCTCCACAACAAGAGAAGCCACCACAGTGAGAAGCCGGCGCACTGCAACAAAGACACAATGCAGCCAGAAATAAATAAATTAATGATAATTTTTTAAAAAATAGTCACCTAGATGTCTGAGTGAGACAGAGTCCCTTTCAGCTTTCAGTCCCAGCTCTTCTCTGAAGCCTCCCCTCGTTTACCCTGGCAGCATGTGACCACTTTGCATCTCTTTAACACCTTATATTTATCGGTTCCATTCAGATTTGATGCTTGAAAAGTTTTGTATATTTTATGTCTAGCTTCCATTAAACTTGGTTCCTCTAAGGCAGGAACAATCATCTCTTTCATAAATTGAGACCATTACAAAAACAGAATTATGTTCCCTTTCCTCCCAATCAGGGGAATTTGAAGTAGGATTGATGAAATCCTGGAAATCGTAAGCAAAAATGTCATTTCTGCATTTTTATGGCCACAGGGTCCTGTGTTTTCATCAGATTCTTGAAGATATCACAGAGCCCAACAATGCTAAGAATCTCTGCTTTGAATCCATGTGCTTTCACCCAGCTCTGTGGTACAAGGCACCCTGCCCCTGGGGCAATCTGTCTGTGGTCCCTGCAAAGATGATAAACCCACATCAGAGACACTCACTCTTCTGCATGTCAGTGGACTCCACTGCCAGCTCTTCCTCCACAATGACGTCACTATCGCCATCTTCAAGATTCATTTCTGTCTCATCTAGAACACTGTCTTCCTCCTCTTCCTCCTCCTCATCTTCCTTGGAGACATCCTTTAATGTGGCAAGTAGTCTGTTGTAACCAGAAACTTGTTCTGGTTCACTCTATGCTTCACTTTCAGAACTTGAAGTATCTATAAACTCTCTGACTAAAAGGAAAATGGGGATTTTAAAAACAAAAATTATACTGGTCTTGTTGCTACCCCACGACTATCATCAGGCCCACAGTGGAACCAAGTTCAGACTTTTCTAAATAAAAACTAGCTTTTCTGCAAATATGCAATCCTATCTATTCAACCAGACCGAGCACCAAATTTGTTTCAAACAGCTAATCTAGCTATGATTCTAGAAGCGCTTCCTCTTCTTTGAACTGCTCATGTTCCACATGGGAAGACAGCAAACTAAACACATGGAGCTTTAGGTTATAAGGCGATCTAACCTATGTGTCAGACATTTGGCACCTTTAAAGGAGCAACAGGAAAACTTACAACAAAAAAGTACTTTATTTCTGAGTCTGTGGTAATGAAATAAGACCTTTGATGATTTTGCACTCTATTTTATGTTAAGCAAACATGACATTCCCTCTTAGGATTCACCAAGAGCCCTCTGGTAAGCCTCCTTAACAGGTTCTAACAGGCTAATCTGTCAGGACAGTTCCATACTCTATACTACATTAGTTATCACAATGGCATTTTAACAGACATCTGCACTTAAAACTAAGCAATATTACTAAAATATAGCTTACATCTAAAATCAAAGAGAGTGGAAATGTAGCCAAACTTTAGTACCATATATAATCTTAAAAGTAACAGTCCAGAATCTACTATCATAAAGAAGGTATAAAGCATTACCAGTTGACAAGTCTGTGGTTTTGTTTCCTTTCTGGAAACCCTGAGAAGAAACAGGCAATGTTAAACTTTAACTACTAGTAGGTAGCAGTTAGGAAAAGTGTAATGATACAACTTTAAATGAACATGGCAGACTATACCGTTATAAATACATTATATCTATTGTCAAGTAAAAACTCCATATGCATTTGGACAGGTTTTGGAAGGATATGCCAAATAGATAATAAGAGACGAATGAAAAAGTCTAACAAGACCACATGACAAATACTACAGTCACACAGTAACAGGCTCTCATCCAAAAGATGGGAAATTTTGGCAAATAAAAGCCCTCGGGGTTCACCTTTTCTAGCAAATTTCTTAAGTAGACTATCCCTCTAACTGTTGATAAAGCAGCCCAAAGGGGTGGGATGAGCACTAAGATCATAACTGAGAGTCTGGACACTTAGAGAGGAACCCACAACTACCCAAACATTAGTTTCCTCATGGTCATTGAATAGATAGGTGATGTCGAAGGTCCCAAGCAATTCTTTTTTTATTTTTTTTTAACTTCTTTAATTTATTTATTTTTGCCTGCTATGGGTCTTCGTTGCTGCGCCCGGGCTTTCTCTAGTTGCGGCGACAGGTGGCTTCTCTTGTTGCGGAGCAGGGGCTCTAGGCTCGCGGGCATCAGTAGTTGCACCAACCTGGCTCAGTAGTTGTGGCTCGCGGGCTCTAGAGTGCAGGCTCAATAGTTGTGGCGCACGGGCTTACTTGCACCGCGGCATGTGGGATCTTCCCGGACCAGGGCTCGAACCCCTGTCCCCTCCCTTGGCAGGCGGATTCTTAACCACTGCGCCACCAGGGAAGCCCCCAAGCAATTCTTTAAAAACATAGAAAACGAACACAAGCTTATAAAACCTCTGCCCAGTCGCCACACAGGAGGCGTGCCGTCTAGCATAAAACTACAGGCTCAACAAAGGGTAGGAAGACCGGCGAAGAACCCCACCTCAGGCGGGAAGCCGCCAGGATCCCCGGGCGAGCTAGGCCGGCGCCGGGGCAGCGTGGCACGCGGCGGGAGCTGCCCTGTCACTACCCCCGGGGCACCGGCGGACCAAACGCGGGGACACGCGGGCTCCCACCGGGAAAGGACGCCGGCAGCGCCGGTCCCAGCCTTGCCTCTCCATACCTGTCATAGAAGGGATGCTCCTCGCCGAAATCCCTTAGATGATGCTTCTGCTTTTTAGTTAGGGAGTTGAGCAGCTGGCTCTGGCTCCGGCTCCGGCTCCGGCTCCGGCTCCGGCTCCCGCGTTTGCCCATGGGGAAGACGTCAAGTCAGCCAACCTCCAAGAACCGCGTTTTTCACCTGGCAGTCGTCTCGTCAACCCACTCACGCGGGATTGCCAACGGCGCTTTACGGCGGAAGCAGGGTGCCATAAAGCAGACCCGCTTTACGTCGCGCTTGTACGACAGGCGTTAGAACTTCCTGTTTCCCATTCCGCCCCCTAGCGAGGCGCTTTGGAAGCACGCGCACGCATGCGCAGCTTTTCTCTGAGCCCCGTAAGGAAGGTAGGCAAGGGAGGCTTCGGGCTTCCCCAGGTATGTAAATGGGTGGGTGTACTTTGTGCGTCTGTTTTGGCTGTGAGAATCAGCCTGCATAAACGTGTAGTAACTGAGATGGTTGAATGCAGTGCCTTTCTATTATGCCATAATACAAATACCAACTAACATTTAAGGCTGCCGGTGCATCTCAATTCATCCTCACAACAGTAAACAAATAGACCTTGTTAATAAGCCTGATATTGGAGATGAGAAAGCTGATGCTTACAAAAGGTTACATACACACTAGCAAGAGAGGAGATGGAAACCTAATTCTCTCTGGTGCGACCACAGGCTTTTCCCACTAGGATCTGCCACATGCGTGTGCTGTGTGAAGAATGAGGACGCAAGGCTGAGATCCCCGCCCTTACCCTACCCCCTCATTTTCTGAAAGTATTGCAAGGGCCCTTGGTAACACATCTGTTCTGGCATTTTTCATGTTATAAAAGCAAAAACACATCCAGAGAGGTAAAGTGACTTTCCTAAATCACCCGAAGAGTCGATGTTAGAGAAAGCAGTAAAACTCAATAAAGTGTCTCAAAACTGAATTGGGGCAAATTGGGATGGAAAACTTTTAAAGGGTAAGTAACTTTTCTATATCTGGGTCGTGGTGGTGGTTACACCTGGTATACAATTACCAAAATTAATCAAACTGTACCTTTGAAATTGGTACATTTTAATGCAAGTAAATAATAATCTCACTAAACCAAGAGGTAAAAACAGCGCAACTGGACTTAATACTCTAGAGACAGGCAGAGTGTGCAGGGATACTTAAAAACCACAGGATAGGGCTTCCCTGGTGGCGCAGTAGTTGAGAGTCCGCCTGCCGATGCAGGGGACATGGGTTCGTGTTCCGGTCCGGGAGGATCCCACATGCCGCGGAACGGCTGGGCCCGTGGGCTATGGCCACTGAGCCTGTGCGTCCGGAGCCTGTGCTCCACAACGGGAGAGGCCACAACAGTGAGAGGCCCACGTACCGCAAAAAAAAAAAAAAAAAAAAAGAATGCATATTATAGTCTTCAGGATGACTACTAAGAGAATAGTAGAAGAGTGAAAAACTTAATTAATGTGTGATTTTGGTGAGTCAAGGATGAATGCTATTGTCTTACTATTACTAAAAGAATAGTAAAAAAGTGAAATATTTCCAAGCTAATAGAGGGCGAAAGTGGAATAAGAGAAAACCATCCACTCAGAAGGAGGCAAGAAAGGAGAGAAAAAGGAATATAGCACAGATGGTACAACTGGTATTGAGCAAGAAGGTAGATTTAAACCCCAGTACACGAGTAATTACATAATATAAATGGACTAAAAGTCAAAGATTGTCAAACTGGATTTTGTAAAAATGATACGCTATTTGAAGGCATATGTCTAAACCTTAAGACAAAAATTGACAGAGAACATATGAAAAAGATATGGTATGAAAACTCTAACCAACAGAAAGCCAGTGATGAAGCTAAATGACAAAGGAGACGATAAGGGAGAAACACTAGTAGAGATGAAAAGGGACATTTCATGATGATCTAAAGTTTTTCTCTACAAGAAGTATTAGGATTCTAAATTTATATGCACCTAGTAACACAGCCTCAAAATATATAAAGCAAAAATTGTTCATATTAAAAGAAGAAACACACAAATGACAAACATGTTGAGATTTTTAAAAACATTCTCAATGATGGAACAAAAAGACAAAAAAAAATTAATATGAGAATTTAAGTTGGAACAACATCATTGGCAAACTTGATTTAATGGATCAATTCTTTCTTAGATAATTTCACAATTAATATCTGAAGGCAGTCTAGGGTTGTGGTTACACACAGGAGCTTTGGAGTCAGGCAGACCTGGATTCAAGTTCTGCCACAACTACTTTATGCAAGTGAACTTGGATAACTTCCTTCACCTCTGTGAGCCTCAGTTTTCCCGACTGTAAAGTGGGGTGAATACCAGTATAGACCGCATGGGGTCATTGTGAGGATGAACAGAGATGATGCAGGTGGAGTGCTGGCCCCAGAGTGGTTCCCAGGCCGACCTGTCCCTGCCATACCTTGCTCTTTTCCCGCAGCGTCATAGAGATCAGGCTCTGCTCGGTACTGCTCCTTTTCAGCTCCACCCTGAGCTTCCTCATTTCTTTTTCCATGTCATGGATTTGCTGAAAGAGTTCCAACAACAGGGAAGTCAACTTCAGAACTCATTTCATCCGGTTCATTAAGGCAGAAACCTAGTCTGGGATTCGCTTCATTCCTTCCCTTGGGGGACAATTCCACATCTTTGAGGCAAAGTAGACTTTCTTTCAACGGATGCAATGAAAGGGCTGGGTGAGGGAAAAATTGAGTTTCTTTTGAAGATCAGCATGGATCCTGGATTAAACAGTACAAGATACCTATCCACTCATTAGAGTCTCTTTCCTTGGGGCACATTTTTGAGTTCAATCTAAATAAGGGCTGTTTGGAAGACACAATGGGCACAGTTTGGAAGAAAAGAACAATGACATTTTTATCTCATTTGAGGCAGAGAAGTGTGCTCCTGACAGAGAGAAGAACACACGTCTCCTGCCCCCGTCCCAGGCACCGTCCTTCCCAACGGATGGAAAACGTATGCCTGGTGATGTGCACGAGGGTTCGGGCCTGTACAGGGGGTGAATATTTACATTGAGTGGTCATCTTTTCACTGTATTGATTTTTATGTTCACCTTCCATAGAAGGCCAGTGATACATTTTCTTTTTATTTTGTTTTTATGAATTGTTGTAAAATTGAATGTATTTAAGCAAAAATACTTCAAGAAGAGTTGTGTTAATAACAGTGCTCAGGGCTGTGATAAAACTTGTGACAGTGGATCATGAAAGTCTGGGCATCACAAGTCCAGGGGTAGGGACCACGGTGAATTTCTAGCAGCATATGGTGGCCACCTCCCGTCCCTTTCCCCAGGGGAAACCTGATGAGGGACCTTGAGCCAACTGCCCAGAAAATCTGGGGAGAGTGTGTTTTCCATGGTCTTTTCACCCATCTCTTTGAGGCTAGCAAATCAAAGCATTAGGAGACTACATTAACAGACAAACACCCAGAAAGCCCCAGAGCTTGTGCTAGCTAATGGGCCATGGAACCCGTCCAAAACCCTCAAGGCCATAATCTAGGCTTTCAGTGGACACCTAGGGGTCAGGAGGTTCAACGCACGGTTTTGCAGAGTTTTAACTCTTTCTCTTGGGCTTCCCAGTTCTCCTTCTGGGCATCTTCCTTCTGTAACTCTTCTTTCAGCACTGAGCACTGTGGAGAAAAAGGACAAGGCCACGGGGGCTTGGCTGGGGGTCCCAAGTACCTGTGTTCACGCCCAGGAGTGTTTCCTGCTGTATAACCCAATCACACCTCTGAATTCTGAGAGGCGAGACCATTTGTGTGATGGGAGCACGGGATCCTGCAGTCATTCCCAGTTCACCCTCTCATGAGTTCTGAGGAATAGAGCGCCTAAATTCCTCTTCAAAAGCCAGCAAACTTCACTGCAGGGGAAATCCAGCTTTGTAGAGTCTGGGTACTTAGGGTGAAGGAATTGGGATGTTTTCACGCTGTGACCGGTGAGGGTGCAGGGGGCCGAGCCAGAGAGCTGGGGTCCATCTTAGGGCTTTTGTGCAGGTTGAGTCTCAAAGACACAACTGCCCCGACTGGTGTGGAGGGGTGAACGGAGCTGTCTTGCCCGAGGGCGTCTCGGCAACAGGCATTAAGTGCATAAGGATGGATGTGCCTTCTTTTGACCCAGCAATTCCCACTTTAGGAATGTACCTTAAGGACAATGACTGGAGAAATAAGTAAATCTGTAGTTTCAAGGATGCTCTTCACAGAATTGTCAGTAACTGTGGAATAAAAACAAAATGAGGAAACAACCCAAGTGTTGTTTAGAACAGCAGACCACTTTATAACACTGGGTACATCCAGGAGAAAGTATGTAGCTTTTAAGACGAATGATAAGAGCGCTGATTTATTAGCACGGGAAAATAGTAAGTATTTAAAAATTTTAAAAAGGTGCATAGAATAAATTCACTATAAAATGATTGATTGATTGATTTCTAGGCAATATATAGAAATAAGACTGGAAGAACATACATGAAAATATTAACACTGATTTCTCAAGGTAGCATTTCCTCTCCTCTCTTTTTATTTTTTCTTCTCCATGTCATCTACTTATTTTTCTAAAATTAACACACATGATGTATGTCACTAAAAAAAAAAGGCATCTCAAATGTTCACAAGAGCAGTACCCTTGTTGGTGACGAGCCCTTGTGCTACTGGCCAGCACAGTCTAGAGGAGAAGGGACCTCATTCCGAGGTCAACAAGGAAGGGGAAACGGGGACATAAATCATCCAAATGCACTTCAGGAGGTAGAAGAGCCAAGCAGGTGCTGTCTTTGCAGATTCCTTCTACTTAGCACCACCTCTGCATCCCCTTCCCGTACCCAACACAGACACACACACACACACACACACACACACACACACACACACACACCCCACATTAAACAGCTATAGCACATGCCTGGGAAGACACTCTGCTTGGGAGAAACGAATGCAGAGGGCTTGGCCAGGCAGCCGACCCAGGGCAGAGGCAGAAGAGCACAACTAAAACCAGCCTCCCACTTCTCAGAAAACGATTTTGTCATCCCCATTTCACAGATGGGGAAATGGAGGCCAAATAATTTACAATAAGAGAAAGCTCTGGGATTGGACCCTGGTCTGTCTGATCCCAAAGCTCATGCAGTGCCTTTCACCAGCTCCAAACTGGGTATGGTACTACGTACCAGGTATTACCTACTGTGCCTTTTCCTTGGAACCTCAAGATCTGTTCTCACCCCACCCCCATGCAGACCTAGCTATCGGGTAGCCTCTGGGAATCTCTGAGTTGCCACCTGAGATGAAAGCTTTGAGGTTTTACCTTGACTCACAGAAACAGGCACATCATGCAAATACTGAGAAATCTTATCCTATAGAGTCAGGATTCTAAAGTTAGCATTGAAGGCAAGATTTGCAAATAGTCAAAGTTACATGTAAAAAGCTCTTTGCTTGCCTACCACGTTCATCTTCCATAGAGGCATTCTACACACTAAAGTCTAAGGAAGAAATGAGAGTCTGCGTGTTTGCATCTGGATCTTCAAACGTTCTGCTTTGAAGACAATTATGAGAACCAGTGGTGCTGGGACCACAATGCAGCCGTGTGGTCATCCTTGCTCACAGAGAGATCGTATTCTGCTTAATATTAAACTTTGCAATGGCAGTATATGCTCATAGGTGTGTTTGTTGCTGGGATTAAACAAACTCATTTATAATAGGGGTTAGAAAATGTTTGCTGGATTTGAAAATATATTATGCTTCTTCTGAGCCACATACACACTGTCCTTTGAAAGGCTTCAGAGAAGTTGGCCACCTGCCCAGCAGCTACCCTCCCTGTGTCCTTGGGCACTGGCCTCATCTCACCACCGTGTGTCATGTGACTCCACTGTGTCTGCTTTTTGCAGCTACAATTTGCTGATGACCCGACACTCACTCTGGAGCTGAGGGCTTCGAGCTGGTGATCCTTTTCTTTGTTCTCACTTTTCAGTTGATTCACCTCCTGTTTTAGTTGTTGAACTTGACCATCCTTTACTAACACGTCTCTTTGCAAAGATGACACCATCTCTGTAAAAGAACCAAACCAAGCCAAACCAAAAGACTCATGGAGGTGAAAGAGGCAGGAAGGATTATTGGCAACACCATGGCTGTCAGCCAACGTTCGGACAAGACCTTCCAAGCCTGGGCCACCACCGGTGCCCGCCTAGAACTGGGGAGGCTTTTTCCAAGGGTCCCAGAGCAGGAATGGGAATGAGAGCAAAGTCCACAGAACAGGGTTTGAGGCTTCAGTGAGAATGAGGGGCAGTCAGCACCAGCGAGAGGAGAAACCTGTGGGGGCCCCTTGTGGGCACAGGCCAGGCAAAGCTGGGAGGAGAGGCCACACCATGGGCCTGGGGAACAAAGTCCCAGCACAGGGAAGGTCTAGGAATTCTTCTCCAGAGGCCAGGAGACGGGCGTGTTGCAGAGGGCACTGCTGGACGCTATTGATGGGGTGGTTGGTTTCACAGTCCTCTGAGTTTGGACCCCTCTCTACCACTTATTAGCTTCATGGTCTTGGACAAGCTATTTCACCTCCCACTGTCTCTCCCACACAGATTTATTGTAAGGGTCAAATGAGACGGTATGTCCCAAGAACAAGAAGTGGCTAAATTATGTTTGTTCCATGGCGCCTATTATTTTTCTCGGCAGCCAGCTTCCAAAATGGCCCCAATGATCCCTGCCGCCTAGAATTCATGCCCTGTGTAGCCCCTCCCACCCTGAATAGGGCTGCCATGCGTAACCAATATGATACTGTGGAAATGACGGACTGTTTCCTCTCAGGCTGAGTCATAAAAGACACTGTGGCCTCCTCTTTGCTCCCTCTTGAATCACTCACTCTGGGGGAAGCCAACTGCTGTGTTGTGAGGACACTCAAGCAGCCCTAGAGAGAAGCATGTGGGCTGAGGGACTAAGGCCTCCAGCCAATAGCCACATGAGCAGCTATTCGGAAGGGGGATCCTCCGGCTCCCCCCGAGGCTTTAGATGACATGACTGATGCCCCAGCCAACATCTTGACTGCAACTCATGAGAACTAAGTCACCCCCCGCTCAAATTCCTGAACTACAGAAACTGGGGGAGATAATAAATATTGGTTGGGGTTTTATCCATTACATTTTGGGGTAACTTGTTATGCAGCAAAAGATAACTACTCCATTACTGTAGCATCATTTTTTTTTAACATCTTTATTGGAGTATAATTGCTTTACAATGGTGTGTTAGTTTCTGCTTTATAACCAAGTGCATCAGTTATGCATATACATATCTCCCCATATCTCTTCCCTCTTGCATTGTAGTATCATTTTGAATAAAAGTGGGAAGAAGGGTGCATAAATGCAGTGGTATTGGGTTATCTCCTACGGTTCTTTTCTTGAAAGAACATCAGGCCCAGTTTTAGTGGTAGGTATCAATCAAGAATGTCTATGAAATAAAGCACAAAATGCTCCAGAATTTCATTTTAAAAATGAGCTTTGCCTCCAGGACACAGTTCAGTTACTTGGAAATCCCTCTGGGGCTTGCCACACTTTGAGTGGGTCCAGCCCATCTCAAGCGTTATCCCAACCCAGGACTGTCCGACTCCCTGATCAGAGAAGGTGGGATCTGAGACAGGCTTGATGCTTGGATGAGGTTTCACTGGCCGACATACGGGAGGAAGGTGAGGACCAGCGAGTTCATCCTTACGTTCCTGGTGCCCAGAACAGCACCTAGCCTGGGGGAGGTGCTCAGAAAATATCTGAGGACATCCCAAGTGAGGGAGGAGCATAAGCAGAGACCTGGGGGCAGCAGGGGGTGGGGCTGGGTGTGATTAAGTTGCAGAGTGAGGCAGAAGAAAAGCACAGATTCATAGAGAGATGGGGATTCACGTGCGACTCAATGCTATGTCTGGCTTCTACAGCTGTGGGCATGTTTCCTGTTACGCGCCGACTGCTTTCAGAGTGATGTGCCCCTCCGAGGCTCACTGCCTCCTCCCTGTCACCTGCTTCTCTCCCTCCCCTCGTCTGTGAGTGGTCCCATCCTCTTCAGGTCTCTAGGCATGTCAGTTTCTGCTTAAAAACCTCCACTGGATTCCCAACACCCTTGGAATAAAAACCGAGACCCCCCGACCCTGCCCAGCCCCACAATCCCCTGTTCACTCCATGCAGCCTCTCTTGCCCTTGGCTTGTCCTTGCCCACGTGAAACAGGTCCTCTCTAAAAGAAGGACATAGCCGTGGAGGATACAACATAAACTGGTTAGAATCAGCTAGGTCCAAGGGGGCGTAAGATTCGACTTCCAGGGGGACTGGAGCCTCATTACAGACTCATTGTAATACATGAGCGAAATAACACACCCACCAGTACCAGGACAGTTCCGAGGCTGACCATAAATGTCAAAAAGTGGGTGGTGGGGCTTCCCTGGTGGCGCGGTGGTTGAGAGTCCGCCTGCCGATGCAGGGGACACGGGTTCGTGCCTCTGTCCGGGAAGATCCCACATGCCGCGGAACGGCTGGGCCCGTGAGCCATGGCCACTGAGCCTGTGCGTCCGGAGCCAGAGCTCCGCAACGGGAGAGGCCACAGCAGCGAGAGGCCTGTGTACAGGAAAAAAAAAAAAAGTGGGTTGTGGCCCAAATCCTGGAAATCCCCGCCCCTTCCCCAAAATATTAGAGTTGTCACAATCCTCCCACTCATTAGCCAATAAAATTACCCACCCCATAAAAACTAACCACCCCATATTTAGGGGCCTCTAGCCTTATGAGATGGCCCACACTCTGTCTGTGGAGTGTGTTTCTCTCTAAAGAAATCCACTTCTTAATTTGTCTCTCACTGAATTCTTTCTGCATGAGACATAAAGAACCTGAGCTTTATTAAGTCCCGAGACCACATGCGTGATCTCGATTAAAAGATAGTTGGTTCTGACTGGGTTCGAGTCCCAGCCGACGGGTTCAAGTCCCACCTGAGTTCTATGGTTGCACACCCACTAAGCTGGTCCCCCTTGGCCTTCCCCCTTGAAGCGCTGGCCACCACGACACACAGTTTATTTTCTCCACAGCACCACTGCTCTCTGAAGTGGGCTTGTTTATTCATCCGTTTACTTTTATTGTCTGTCACCCCCTCCCGAATCTGTGAGTACAGGAATCTGACTGTCTTGCTTGGCTCTCCCTCCCCGGAGCCTGGAACGGGGCCTGACACCTAGTAGGAGCTCAAGAAACATGTGGAAGCAATGAAGGAATCCAGGGAATCAAAGCTCAGCTACAGCTGTGCGTTGGCTGCCCCTCTCCCAACCCAAGCCCTTTATCAGGCAACCACCTCTGATAAAATTAGAAAATGGTTTCCTTTGGGCCCAAGTGCACTCGGCTGAAATGGGTGAGACCATGGGTGCCTTAAAGGAGTGACCCCAGTTTGTCCACGCTCTAGTTTGCACTCAGGCTGCTTTGTGGAACCACCCAAGCCACAAGGCGACCTGTGTTCTCCCTGGTGGGGCCAGTGCTCAGGAGACCTTGTAGCCAAGAGATACCATTCTCTCAAATATTTACCAGGCCCTGCCCTCGGAACTGGGCGGCAAGAAACCTGCACTGAGGGAGAACTCTAATGCACCGACACGGGTGATCCCTGAGGCTGCACCCAGGTCAAGGGCACAGGTGTGCTGGTTGACTGGTGATGTCTGCAGGGGGAGGGCAGAAGCTCTGGGGCCTGAATGCAGAAGGGCCTCACCTGACGTGATGGCGGCCTCCCTCCTTAAGTTCTCGGCCTCGTGCTTCAGGGAGGTGATTTCTAATTTTCTCTCAGACAGGGTCTGGCACAGCACCTGGTTGTAGCCTTGCTGTAGGGCACTGATCTGTGGAAGGAGGCAACACACAGTCAGAGGGGGCCAGCCAGTGCTGCAGGACACGCCGGTACTTCTCCAACATTGGGCAAAGAGTCGGGTTGATCTTGGATCGGGGTGTTGGGGAAACCAAAGTTTTCAGTTGTCACTAGTGGAAGGGGCAGGAGGGGCCTGTTCCTTCAGTGACCACCATGTCATCGGTCCTCAAGACACGAACCTTATCTTTGTGGCCACCCAGGGGCTCCGGTGCTGCTGTCTTCCTATGACCTGTGGGTTTTCAGCCATAAATAGACCAGCTGTTGGTTCCAGATCATCCAGCACTGACTGGATGCACAGCCAAGTTCAAGAGCCAGGAGCAGGTTATGAAATGAATTCCCTCTAATGAGAATAGAGGGTAGTTTATACCTCACAGAACACTCCAGAGTTTACAAAGCCCGTTCACACCTGCTACACTGATACTCGTCACAGCGTTGCTGAAGGCTGACGTTCCCATTAATGTGCCCATTTTGCAAGGGAGCCAGGTTGAGACTCAGAGAGGCGAGGCCCCCTGCTCGGGATCACGTGGCTGGTCAGACGTGGAGTCTGATTCAAACCCAGTCTTTAGTTGCCTGGTTCCTCCTTCCCAGGTGGCTCTAGGAATGAGCGTGAGAAGTTGGAGGCTGTAAAGCATGGCATGGACTCGGGAGCCGGACCGTGGCCTTCAAGTCCTGCCTCTGCCAGTTAACGGGCTTTGTGAACACAAGGAGGACACCATATTCTGTTTCCTTTTGTTCCGTCTGTACGCAGGGTGATGGTAGTCCCAACCTGATAGGGTTGTTAGAAGTATTTTAATAAATTAACATGTGTACAAGTGCTCAGATCAGGCCTGGCACACGGCTCAGGGGGATGAGCTGTGACGGTCCTCTCCTCTGACTACCCACGGGGTGTTTTTTTTGTTTTGGTTTGGGTTTTTTTTTTTTTTTTTTTTTTTGCGGTACGCGGGCCTCTCACTGTTGTGGCCTCTCCCATTGCGAAGCACAGGCTCCGGACGCACAGGCTCAGTGGCCATGGCCCACAGACCCAGCCAATCTGCGGCATGTGGGATCTTTTTGGACCGGGGCACGAACCCGTGTCCCCTGCATTGGCAGGTGGACTCTCAACCACTGCGCCACCAGGGAAGCCCTCACAGGGTGTTTTAGCTTCAGCTTCCCTCTTCCGTCTCTGTGGAAGGTAGTTGGTAATCTTTATGTGTGCATTTGTAAGCCTAGCCAGGCTCACTTAAACGCCAGTGTGGTTGTTATTAAGAGGAAATACAGGTGCCCCAGTCCGGGAGGATCCCACATGCCACGGAGCGGCTGGTCCCATGAGCCATGGCTGCTGGACCTGTGCAGCTGGAGCCTGTGCTCCACAACAGGAGAGAGCACAACAGTGAGAGGCCTGCATACCACACAAAAAAAAAAAAAAAAAAAAAAATTAGGAAACTCCATTTTGCTGGTGTAGAGAGGAAGGCTCAGAGGGATCCAATTATTTGCTCACGATCATCCTTCTAGGAAGCAGCAGTGCTTGGATTAAAACAAAGTCCTCCCCAGTTGAAAGCCTATCTCTCGCCCTCTGTGCTTGCATACAGAACAGGGGCTGTCCTTTTGTACCTCCACACTTAAATACTCAGCACAATTTGTCCTAGGAGCTAAATGGGCCTGGCCAGGGCCCTTAAGGCAACAAATGAGACCAGTAATCCTCAGAAGGGCTCTTCGTGTACTGCCCATTTATGGCCTGTGGTTTGATTGATCCATTCATTTCCAGGGATAAAGCTGTGTCCCATTTTCAGTTTTGCTCCACAGTTGTGGGTTTAGTTTAGATTTCCCATCTCACACATGTTCATCCAGAGCCAAGGCGTCTCAGAACATTTGGCATCAAGCAACAGAAACCCACTGCAACTCGTTTAAGCATAAGATAGGACTTTATTGAAAGTAGCCTGGGGCATCCTATAGGACAGTGAGTGAGGCCAGGCTAAGGAGAGCCCAGAACTATCTCTTTCTATGAAGGACTGTTTTCTCCGTGAACCTCTGCTTCATGAGTCTCCTCTTGCAGACCAGCTTTCTCTGTGCACGTGGCTCCCTGGTGGCTTTCAAGTTGATTAGATCCAGTGCAAGTAGCCAGTCCAAAATGGCCATGGTCATTGTCACCCAAGGCCACGGGACCCACTTTGGGAAACACTGTTCAAGCAAGGACCCTTCCCATGGAGAGCGGGGCTTCATGCTTTATCCCCAGAACCCAGAACAGTACCCTGGCACATATCTGTGGAGCTCCATACTTATCTGTGGGTGGATGCAGCTGACTTAGCTGCACACACACACCAGGCAGCGCTCTGCACTGCAGTCACAGTTGTGCTCCAACACGATCTTTATCTCAATCATCTGCTTGTGGCTCCCCTTTTCAGAACTGTAACTGGTCTGAGAAAAGTGAAAATCAAAATTGAGACCAGGTGGAGTATCCACTGTGGGCCCAGCACTGCCTGATATGATGCAAAGGCAGGGCCCGCCTTCAAGGACATGGACTACATTTAGGATCCGACCTTAAAAGGGGAATTTATTGGGAGGACACAGCATTTCTTGTGGAACCCAGGGGCAGAAGTACAGCTGGGCTTTCCAAGGCATCAGGACCAAAGACCAGAAAGTCATCAGGACACAGCTATGTCTGAGGTCTCATCCTCATGTCGGCCTCTTTCAGCAGTCACCTTCTCTCTGTGCTGAGGTACGTCCCCTGCTTCACTCACCTGTGGCCCCTTAATCCCTGATACCACATTGCCCAACCCAGGACCTGGGAGAGATGAACCTAGCCCAGCCCAGCTTCTGATTGGTTCTCCTGGGTCAGGTGAACACATACCTATCAGCTGTGACTTGAGAGGGTGGAGGTCACATGGCACCAATATGGCTGCTGAGATTCCTCCTTTTGTGTGGGGTGGGAGCGCTGGGGGAATTTTCTTTGCTCTTTCATAGCCCTGGGGCCAGTTAGGGCCCAAGAACAGGTGAGGTGGGTGGCTTTTGATTTTTCTCCCCTGTCTCTGCCTTTCTTATATTTAGTCTAAGAACCAAAACACGGCGGAGAGGAAAGGAAGGGCCAGGGTCTTTCTTCTGGTTTTTACCTTTTTAGCTTTTTCTGTAGTGAAAAGAGAGAGAGCTCTGAGAAGTCTGAACCAGTGAACAAGCAGGATGAGTGTGCCTTCGGGAATTTTGAGGTGAAAGTGACCTCCTGCTTTGGTTTTAATTTACTCTTGCAGATAACTTCCTTGTCTTCCTAGGCACTATTCAGGGCTCCAGCCTATTGCTACCATTCCTAGCTAACATTCTCCCTGCCTTCCTTTTAGACGGAGGTGCATCCATGCTCCATAGTTTACGTACTAAACATCCATGAGCTATTCTATGAACAACGTGAATAATTTTCTACTTGATTGTTTCCACACATACAAAACAACTAAGGTCCTTTGTGCAATTCCCACAGCACTCCTGCCGTATAGGAAGAGTCCAGAAGTGTTCAGATCAAAGTGGGGGGCTGGTCTCTAATGAGTTGAAGATTGAGCCCCGTGTTGGTTTGCTAAACACAGTGATGAATTCCCACAAGCTTAGTGGCCTAAAACAACAAACGTATTCTCTCATGGGTCTGGGGGCTGGAAGCCCCAAATCAGCATCAGCTGGGCTGCAATCAAGGTTTTTCAGAAGGACCAAACTCCCTTGGATGCTCTAGGGAGGAGTCCATCCCTTGCCTCTTCCAGCTCTGGTGGCTGCTGGCATCCCTTTTTTCTTTTTCTTTTTTTTCTCGCTATGTAGGATTCCCATCTAGGGAAATACAATAATTTATATGTGCATTTTCCTGTTGATGGACATTTAAATTGTTTCCAATTTTCAATATGATTTCTTTTAAAAAATTTTTTATATACTTTTTCAAGGTTACTTTACATTTACAGTTATTACAAAATATTGGCTATATTCCCTGTGTTGTACAATACATCCTTGAGCCTATCGTACACCCAGAAGTTGACATCTCTCACCTCCCCACCCTGTATTGTACCCTCCTCCCCCTCCGCGCTGGCAACCATTAGTTTGTTCTCTATATCTGTGACTCTCCTTCTTTTTTGGTATATTCGGTAGTTTGTTGTACTTTTTACATTCCATATATAGGTGATATCCTACAGTATTTGTTTTTGTTTGACTTATTTCACTTACCACAATGCCCTCCAAGTCCACCCATGTTGCTGCAAATGGCAAAATTTCGTTCTTTTTTAAGGCTGAGTAGTATTCCATTGGTTATATGTACCACATCTTTTTATCCATTCATCTCTTTTAAATTTTTGTTTTTGTTTTTGTTTTTTTTTTGCGGTACGCGTGCCTCTCACTGTTGTGGCCTCCCCCGTTGCAGAGCACAGGCTCCAGATGCACAGGCTCAATGGCCATGGCTCACGGGCCCAGCCTCACCGCGGCATGTGGGATCTTCCTGGACCGGGGCACAAACCCGTGTCCCCTGCATCGGCAGGCGGACTCTCAACCACTGCGCCACCAAGGAAGCCCCTATCCATTCATCTCTTGATGACACTTAGGTTGCTTCCATATCTTGGTAATTGTAAATAATGATGCTCTGAACATTGGGGTGCATGTATCTTTTCAAATACATGTTTTTGAAAACACGTTTTTTTGTTTTTTTCGGATTTATACCCAGGAGTTGAGTTTCGAGGTCATATGGTAGTTCTATTTTTAGTTTTCTGAGAACCCTCCATACTGTTTTCCACAGTGGCTGTGCCAGTTTACATTCCTACCAACACTGTACCAGGGTTCCATTTTCTCTAAAAATTGTCAATTTTCTTCCTAGGGGTAATTGAGATGGTAGTTCAATAATAACATAAGATCAGGTGAAGTCTAAAGAAATTTTAGAAAACCTGGATAAAGTAAGAAAACATCTGTTCGCTGGCATCTGAATGTTAGAGAGACACCAAGACATGTGGGCCAAGTTCTGGAGAGAAGGGAAACACAGACGCAAGCTTGACATTTGGTGCAGCTTTTCTCCTTGGGGCATTTGCGGATTCAAATCTAACAGCCTAGGAGCTGAAAAGCCAAGGAGTTCAAAAGACTCTAACCACAGAAGCTGCTGGCATCCCTTGACTTGTAGGTGCAGCACTCTAGTCCTGCCTCTGTGGTCACTGCCTCCGCCTCTTCTTTGTATATAATCTCCTCCTGTCTCTCACTTATAAGTACACTTACAGATGGCACTTAGGGCGAGGATAGTCTCAACTCAAAATCCTTATATCCGCAAAACTTTACCTTGTAAGGTAACATTCTCAGGTCCCAGGGATTAGAGCCTGAGATCTTTGGGGCCACCAGTCAGCCCACTGTAAGCCCTAAACGTCTTCTCTCCTGAGGAGGGTCTAGGCTGGGCAGAAACCCCGACAGACATCTACCAGAGGCCAGATTGAGAGCCCTTTTAGAAGGTCAATTCTCAGCTCATTTGGAACCTTGCTATTGCCCTTTTTTTTTTCTTTTCTTTTCGGTACGTGGGTCTCTCACTGTTGCGGCCTCTACAGCTGCGGAGCACAGGCTCTGGACGCACAGGCTCAGCAGCCATGGCTCACGGGCCCAGCCGCTCGGTGGCATGTGGGATCCTCCCGGACTGGAGCACAAACCCGTGTCCCCTGCACTGGCAGGCAGACTCTCAACCACTGCGCCACCAAGGAAGCCCTGCCCTTTCTTTTTTCCTCCTGTTTGTCCTCAACAGGGGGAAGCATTAAGAGTAAATGAGGGGCTTCCCTGGTGGAGCAGTGGTTCAGAATCCGCCTGCCAATGCAGGGGACACAGGCTCGAGCCCTGGTCCAGGAAGATCCCACATGCCGCGGAGCAACTAAGCCCGTGCCCCACAACTACTGAGCCTGCGTTCTTGAGCCTGCGAGCCACAACTACTGAAGCCTCCATGCCTAGAGCCTGTGCTCCGCAACAAGAGAAGGCCATGGAATGAGAAGCCCGCACAACACAACAAAGAGTAACCCCTGCTCGCCACAACTAGAGAAAGCCCGGGCGCAGCAATGAAGACCCAATGCAGCCATAAATTTAAAAATAATAATAATAAAAAAAAATGCATTGGCAGATTTTGTGTTTCCTCTCATCGTTAGTGTATTGCTTTCATTCCTAAGACCCTAAAAAATTGGAAACCACTCCACTTACCAGGAACACACTTTGCAACACGGATCCAGGGGAATCTGTTTTCTTCCGTAGACACTTCATGACCCCGGTTTCCACAACAGCAGGCACTGCTGGCTCTGCCAAGTTGCTGGAGAAGGGCACCTTATCTGCAAAGTCACGAATCCAAATGGGCCCCCATTGGCAAGGGTGGAAGGAAGTTGTTTGGCTTAGCTTCTTGGGGGATCAGAAGATTGGGAGTTCTGGGGGGGAACTGCAGGTACCTTGCTGTCCCTTGGTACAACGTCAGGGGAAAGAAAGATCGCTGGTAGCTTCTCAGAGCTACCAGTTGGGGCTGTGCAGAGCGTCTTAGTAAATGCCATTTTGCTTGCAAATAACAGAAACTCAAACCGGCTGAAGCAAAAAAGGGGACATCTACGGGGAAGAAAAGATGGCTCCTGCCTGTCCAGACTCCTCAGCTTTGCTTGCCCTTTGATTCTCTAACCTTCCGCATTTCCTTTCAGTAAACTCCTTTTCTGTTTAAGTTAGCCACAGGAGATTTCTGTTGGTTGCAACCAGAGAATCTTGAGTGATACAGAAAGTCCTAGTGGAACCCAAGGGCAGGCATTGGAATGGGCCTTTCCAAGGAAAGAAACCAGGAACCAGAAAGTCATCAGGAATCAGGGCAACTTTCTGCATCAGTTGGAATGCCTTCAGCTTTTTTGTTTTTTCCTTCATGGAGCTCATAATCCATTCATTTATTCAATAAACAATTATTGAGTATCTATCCTGTGCCAGGCAACCTGGTAGGTCTTAGAGTTCCATACAGGTATAAAATATGCCAAGACCCCTGCCCTCAAGTAGCTCACATTCTAGTGAAGATAAGACATGTGAGCACATAGAGTATATTCACAACACAGAATAAGAAGAGCTATGCCATGGACACATATACACCAGCAAACATAAAATAGATAGCTAGTGGGAAGCAGCCGCACAGCACAGGGAGATCAGCTCGGCGCCCCACGACCACCTAGAGGGGTGGGACAGGGAGGGCGGGAGGGAGGGAGACGCAAGAGGGAAGAGACATGGGAACACATGCACATGCATAACTGATTCACCCTGCCACAAAGCAGAAACCGACACACCATTGTAAAGCAACTACACTCCAACAAAGATTCAAAAAAACAAAAACAAAAACAAAAAACAAGAACTATGCCAGATGGATGAAGCATGACTGTCTTCATAGACCTAGAAAGCACAGATGCAATTACCCTGGTAGAGAGGGCCTGGGCAGAGAACCGCAGGTAGGTGAACCTGTGTGCACAGAGAACATGGTACGTATGAGAAGCTGCAAGTTTGCAACATCCGTGGAGCAAAAGAGTTCTTGCAAAAGTAGTGGGAGACGTGGCTGAAGAAATTGGTTGAGGATGAAGCATAAAAAACCCACTGAAGTGTGATCTTTTTTTCCTGAGGAGGCATGGGGGAGCCCTGGAAGATTTTTAAGCTGTTTGAGGACATGGTCAATTCTCTGGGTTTCAGAACAGTCCCTCTGGTGTCTGGGATGTGGTGAAAGCTGGGCTGGACCTTTCACCAGCGGGCATGCTCAGTCGCTCAGGAAAGGTTTTTGCTTTGCCTTGGGAAATTTTTCACGCTGCTCTGGCAGCGGAGCTCGCCCCGCCCACGGCTTCTCCTCACTGGATTGGTTGAACTCAGGGAGGCTACCAGGAGGCCCAGTTGACCTCCCAACTCCACACCCCCGCCCCCGCCCGTTAACGCTCTGGGCGCGCGCTGCCTTCAGCTTTAAATAACAGAAACCTGGATGTGGGTAGATGGTAAAAATTTGGAGCCCCTCCCAAATGAACTCTAGCCATGTGGCTTGCTTTGTCTGATGAGATGTTGGCAGACACATGGCAGGTGGAGACTTGAAAAGTGTGCTTTGGGGCTTTCTCTCTCCTGTTGCTCTTGGAAACCTGTACCCACCACACTTGACCTGGTCTGGCCTGCTGGGTGATGCGGGACCACACCAGGCAGAATCAGACGTCCCAGCTGAGGCCTTTCTAGACCAGGGTTTCTCATTCTCGGTACTATTGACATATTGGATCAAATAAGTCTTGGTTGTGGGCAGCTGTTCTGTGCACTGCAGGATGTTTAGCAGCATCCCTGGCCTCTACCCCTAGAGGATAGGATCACCCCCACCCCAGTTTAACAACCAAAGTGTGTCCAGACATTGCCCAATGGCCCCTGGGTGGCAAAATCGCCCCCAGTTGAGAACCACTGTCCTAACCCAGCTTGCCTGTCAATGACCAGGCAGGCATGTACACGAAGCCACCCTAAACTAGCCCCAGCCAAACCAACCAGACCAGTACAAGGGGCCAGCTTGACGCCTGGAATCATGAGAACTAATAGTTGCCATTTTAAGTCACTAACTTTTTTTTTTTTTTTTCTCTTTTTTTTTTTTGCGGTATGCGGGCCTCTCACTGTTGTGGCCTCTCCCGTTGCGGAGCACAGGCTCCGGACGCGCAGGCCCAGCGGCCATGGCTCACGGGCCCAGCCGCTCCGCGGCATATGGGATCCTCCCAGACCGGGGCACGAACCCGTATCCCCTGCATCGGCAGGCGGACTCTCAACCACTGCGCCACCAGGGAGGCCCAAGTCACTAACTTTTGAGTCGTTGGCTCCACAGCACAAACAGGTACATCTGACTACAGTGGCTGAAACTGAGAGGATTGATTTATTTATACAACAGGATGTACAGAGGTAGGCAGTTGAGGTACAGTGCAGAGCACAGTGATGCCACTAGGCTCCCACCCAGGCTTTTCATGTCTTTCCACTCCACTGTCCTTTGAAGTGGGCTTTGGTCTCTTGCTTGTTACCTGGTGATCCCCAACATGGCTGCTCCAGCTCCAAGTCCGAGCTCCAGGAGAGGAAAAGGAGACAAGGCAAAGGGACAAAGAGAAAAACTTTCTCCTAGCAAAGCCTTGCCTTTAATTCCAGAAGGGAAGCCAGGCCCAGGGCCTTCACCTGCATGTCACTGGCCAGAACTGAACAACACAGCCAGGTCTAGCTGCAAGGGAGGCTGGGAAATGAGGGCATTTCCCGTGCTGCTTATACAGTAGAGGGAGGCAATGACTAAGGGGCTTGTAGTGTCTGCTGCACTGTCTCACTGGGGGTCGTCTTGGTTTCTTCTTCTTTTTTTTTTTTTTTTTTTGCCACACGGTTTGGCTTATGGGATCCTAGCTCCCTGATCAGGGATTGAGTCCGGGCCCTTGGCAATGAAAGCGCAGGGTGGACTGCCAGGGAATTCCCTGGGTCTTGGTTTCTTGTCTCTACCTGTTGCTTATCTATCCTGGCCATCTCTTTCTAAGACTGGCTTTGTTTCTCCAAACACAGTGGGAGAAATGGCCACCCCAGCTAAAAACTGCATCAAGACTTTCAGCTCCGGGCCATTAATGACCTGTGTGGTAACTCCGTGTCCCACTTCCAAATATCAAGGGCACAGGTGCTGATTGGCCCAGCTTGGGTTAGAAGAGAAACCTGATTTGTCTGGCTTGGGTAGACTATCTACTGATCAGCCAGTCAGGTGTGGCCAAGAGAGCAGCAGTAGGTAGGGTAAACCTGGTTGGGGAATGTGCATTCTCAGAGAAAGGGGTGTGTGGCTGAGGAGACACCTAAAGAACCATCTAGTTCAAGGAGTGAAGAAAGGACATTGCCATTGTGGGTTGCAATGTTGATACGATAAAGATTAACACGTCCTTTGAAAGACCTCAAATACAGTGGAGTCACATAGGCATTACATTTAACTTATGCAAATTCAAATATTTGTATTCAACCAAAGTAGTTTTTTCTCACACAATTTGGCTTCCAAACATGAGCCAGCTACTTAACTACTGCCTGACCAAGTGATCTTTTCTGGTGCTGGAGATTGCTGTTTTGGATTTGGGGGATATGGTACAGTATAAGTAATATGTTCTTTATGGAAAACTGCTGGGATTTTCAAGATGATTTTTAAGGTCAGGTGATGCTCACCCTTCTCACTGTGTAAGAAGTACCTTTAGTGGAAGATCATGCAAATCATTTTTCCCATTTCCTTCTAGTTTTAATCAGTATAAAGAATGCATTTGGTTTTAAAATATCAAAATACTTTTATTGTGGCTTTTTAAAAATAAAAAATAAATGATATTCATGGCTTCTGGCTCTTCCTCCTGTTTTGTTTGGTGGTCTCTGGCTGTACAAGAAAGGCAGGGAGAGAACAGATGGCTGGAGAGAAGGCAAAAATGAGGGTCTCTTCAAACACCACGGGAAAGGGGTGTGTTCTTTAATGACTGGGTACTTGGTCTGTCCTGATGGCCTGGGACTTGACCTACTGGGCTGTCTTGGTGCGGCAGAATGGGCAGCGTGAGATGGGAGTTAGAAACCTGGGTTCCAGACCCAATTCTTGAATTTACTAGCTGTGTGACTTTAGACGGGCCATTTAACCTCTCTGGGCCTCAGCTTCCTCATTTGTAAAATGGGGAATATAATGCTATTTACCTCCCAGGGCTTGAGAGAGGATTAGACGAGAAGTGTTTTGAACACCGCAGAGCGCCATATAAACATGACTCACTGTTATGGAAGCGATAAAACTGGTTGCTGTTCACATTTATTATAATCAATTCAGATATAAATGCACTGTACCATGGCCCCAACAGCCCTGAGGTTACCATTCTGTCCTGTGGCCCCAGTACACGCCCTGGGTTTTCTCAACTGCGGGCTTCTCAGAGCTCCTTGGAGGTGTGACATTTGGGTTTGTCACTACCCAAACACATAATTGCATCTACCAGGCCTAGGAGTCTGAATTTCAAACTTATTCTTCATATGCTTGTGTATGTTTACATTCATAATATCTGTGAAAAGAACCCCTCTCCTCACACACTCCAAAACACAGTATTGTGCAAAATACCAGTCTAGGAAGCAACATACTAGGGTAGCAACCTTTAATGTCCTAAAAAAGCATCTTAGTAGTTTGACGCAGAAGAGTTACACTGACTCACGGAGGATCATGCGAGGCCCAGCGGGGCGACGTTTCTAGTTCCTTCCACCAGGTTTAGAAAACAGAAGGCTCTGGCTGGATTTGCTGGACATTTCTCTCTTCAGCATCTCCCTTCCTTGGTCCATCTTTGGGGTGCCTTTTCTGGCTCCAACCTACAACAAGCAAGAGCAACAAATGCCCAAACTCTATAATTGTAGGGAGATCACCAAATATTTCTCAAATGGCATTTTTTGTTACTCAAAATAAAATCTTTGTTGTAAAAAATATTTATATACACACATAGACGTGAGCAAAACGAAGGTAAAATGATCCACCATTATCACACTACCCACAGGTAACCTTATTCACATTTTGGTGTACACTCTTCCAGATACACAGATAACGTTTTCTTCTGACATTTGCATCTTTTTTTGAACCAGGAGTTTCTGATGATAGGCAATTTCATTGGGATGGACTTTCTCTCGAAAAGCTGTTACTGAACTGAATGCCTTATGTCTCTGATGTCTTAGGAGGGTAAAATGCAGCATACTCTAGGAGGTCTGTCTAACCGTTTTCTGAGCACTACTCCTGGATCCAGGCAGCCATGTGTATGACTCTGTCCCTGGTCATAGCTGATCGGGAACTTGGCACGGGCTGGGCTTTTAAGATGGTCACTCCCAGGATTTGGGTTATGGGTTCTAAGATGCTACTTGCTTCCAGGGCTGGTCCTTTGAACTGGGGGACCATGAGGTCATTCCTTCCTGTCACATGACTGGAGAGAGCAGAGATCAGGGGAGCCACACAGAGACACAGAGAGGAGATACGGCCTATGTGTGCATGTGCGCATGCTTGTGTGTGTGTAAAAGAGATGATGCCTGAGATCTGATGGCTTACCAGTTCTATTTCGAGGCCAGGCTCTCTTTCAGCTCCCAGTTTTTATGAGGCACTCACCCCTATATCCTTAAAAAAGCCCCCTCCACCCCCCTTTTTTTTTTGCGGTACGCGGGCCTCTCAGTGTTGTGGCCTCTCCCGTTGTGGAGCACAGGCTCCGGACGCGCAGGCTCAGCGGCCATGCCTCACAGGCCCAGCCGCTCCGCGGCATGTGGGATCTTCCCAGACCAGTGCATGAACCCGTGTCCCCTGCATCGGCAGGCGGACTCTCAACCACTGCGCCACCAGGGAAGCCCAAGGCCCACTCTTGGGGAAGGAGTCGCCCAAGTTACACTTGGCAAGGAACCTGGAGGAAACCTTTCTGTACTGAGGAGATCCTAGACACCAAACTTCTAAGCTCAGGCTGGAGGGCAGGGAGAATGGGAAGCTGGCTCTTTGCTCCTAGCCGAAGTACCATCTGTCCTGCTTCTGTTAAAGCCAGAGGCAGCGTGAAGTTCCAGGGGGTCTCACATCTCAGAGAAGCACAATGTTCCCACAACATCCGGGGCCCATCCCAATATCTCCTCTGCCATTTCACATCCGCAGGTGGTCCTCAGACAAAACCTAGATGTAGGGCAGTTTCTGCCTCCTCCCAGCTCAGTCATATATGTGAGTGAATAAGTAACAAACTTCCAGTCGTTTCCACTTTGCAGGGTGGCAAACGTCTCAGATCAAGTGGGGCCCTCAGGATGCTCTCTATCCTCTTAACATCCTGCTCTGGGGAGTAACCACCTTCTGGTCTTAGCACAAGGATGCTGGTTGAGAAGCTTCTATTTTTCAAATATATCCCTCACCTAGAATATCTTCGTTTCTTCCCATGATAATTTGGTTGCCTCAGCATGACTGTGGCCTTTTATCAAACTTGAATGTCTCCTATCTCATATTCAACCAAAATGTGTTTGGCTTTCTAGCTTCCTGAGAGCTCGCCTCTGCTGTCTGCAAAGTGGGAACGTGGACTGGCTTAATTCCAGTTCCAGGGCTGATTTGTCAATGGCAATGTTTCAACATGTTCAAGATTTCATAGTCTTAATCCTCAACTTTGAAGAGAATTCTAGAGGATGCTTCCTTGAAATTTAAGAGAAATGCCACTGGAAATGTATCAGGTTTATTACCTGGAGGTTTATAACCTAAAGGAGGAAAAGCTAGCACTCACCTGGGTGTCAGATCTGCACTGATTCCCAGCTCTCCTACTGAGCTGTGTGGCTCTGGACAAAGAAAGTCTCTGAGCCTCAGACACCTCATCTGTAAATTGGGTATAATAACAACACCCACCCCATAGGGTTGTTGTGAAGCTTAAAAGAGATACTGCACGTCGAGTGTTTGGCTCTGTGCCCGGCACATGCCAAATGCTCAGTACATAATAGATGTGGGATAACTGTCCACCGGGCTTCCTGCTGACGTTCTAGGGTTTTCTCTCTTCTCTCTTCTGGCTCACCTGGAAATGTGAGTTCTGCATCTTTGAGTTCTTCATCAGCTCTACAAACATTCGTCTCTTTAACACAGAAAGAATACTGACAAAATTTAGCTTATGTTCTTCTTTGCCTTTTGCATCAGAGAAAAATGGATTTTTCTCAACTTTCAGATGCTACCCATTTGGATGGAATGTTGAGCCTTCCTAGGTGAGGAGGTGAGGATAGAGGTCTGCAGAAGGGGGTGTGGCTTTGGGGTAACTCTACACTGTCCTGCTGCACCTTTTAGGGAATCTCTGTTCCAGATTCCAGCAGAGAAGGAGGTGGTCAACCAAGAAGGCTATGAAGGATACTGTATTCTTCTTGGAGGACAGATCTGCTTTAGCTGGAAGCAGAGCCTCCTAGATCAGTGGAAGAGGCTGTAGATGTCCAGTGGCTTTCCACCCAGTGGAAATGTTGAAAGCCCCAGTGGCTAACCTCCCTGGCAGGGACTACAGGGGCCTGTTGGGAAGCCAGCATCACTGAAAACCTGGAGCTTGCCGCTCCCCTGGGGTTTGATGACTATTGCTGACCCTGATCTGCTCAAGACCCTGCACCTCAGGGGCAGCTCATCAAAGGAAGAGCATCCCCTAGGCACTGGAGACACAAAAGTGAGAGGGAACTGGGGTCTCCCTTGCAGACTGACTCTCCGCAGGTGAATGTGCAGTGGTGTCAGGAAGGAGACGTTCTCCTAGAGCCCTGAGCATCCACTGGGGTCGCCAACCTGATTCCTACAGCGGCCAGGAAAGTAAAAGAAGTGGGTGAAGTGAGCTGGGGTGGTGGTGGACAGCAGCAAACACACGAGCCCAGCGCCTTTCTAAGGGGCCTGGAAGATGGAGGCTTGTGATGGTGGCTTGTGGGTCTGTGGGCCTAGGGTCGCCAGATCTTCCAAGTTTCCCAGAGAAGCTGGAAATCCAGAGTATTCCAGGAAACTGCCCTATTTTGAAATGTAACTTAAAAAAAAAATCCCATGAGACAAATGGAATATATCTGTGGGCTGCCATCTTGCGACACCTGCTTCAGAACCTCCCTGCTTGGTGTCTAGTTGGTGCTCAGTAAATGTTGGAGGGGTTGCCAGATAAAATACAGGATGCCCAGTTAAATCTGAATTTCAGAATGAAGCCAACAAATTTGTGAGTGTGAATATGCCCCGTGTAATATTTAGGACATTTATACTGAATAGCTTTTGTTGTTTATCTGAAATTAAAATTTAACTGGGCATCGTGTTTTTGGTTTGTTTGTTTTCCCCTCAATCTGGCAACCCTACCGGGTAGTCACAAAACTCAGGGAGGAAATAAGGCTGTCTTTTGGGACAGGGCATAGGTGCTTACAAGACTCTTCCATTCTCCCAGAAGGATGCTAACTCTACCCTCAGAGGACTGTCCGTGAAGGCTGATGGGCCCGTATTGAACTGACAATTGCCCTCCACGCATTTTCCGTGGAGAAGGCCTCGAGCCTGCAGCCACTCGGTATTTATCACAAACTCCGTTGACACAATCACTATCCAAATTCCCAGATATTATAGAGCAGGGGTTAGTTTTAAACCAACAGCCTTCTTTTCTCCCACCCCATCCCCCCCCTCCCTTTTTGTTTGCAGAACCGTTTATCCAAGCAAAATCCCATGAGGAACTTGGAGTATAAGATAATGGAGAGCTTCTCTGGCGGGAGAAAGGTGTGTGTGCTTTGAGAGTCACACCCTTCCATGGCACCCAAAGGCTCCAGGGAACCCCAGTTTGAACATTGCTGCAAAATTCCTTCCTGGATTAAGTTCCATCAGTGGGCAGCTGGGCACTGAGGGCAGAGCCTGGCCCCAGTGCACCTGCTTTTCCTGAACTTTACTGAACTCACTGGGATGTGATGAAGGGGGTGGGGGAGGGTCTTTTTCTTTAGCCTTCTTCTATCCGTATGCTGCATAGGCCTGGCCACATGGTTCTACTTCATCATTGTGGGCGGAAGAGCACCACCCGAAGCCCCTCCAATCCCACGCCCCTCCTACACAACATCTACCAATTGTGGGGCTTCCCTGGTGGCGCAGTGGTTGAGAGTCGACTTGCCGATGCAGGGGACACGGGTTCGTGTCCCGGTCCAGGAGGATCCCACATGCCGCCGAGCGGCTGGGCCCGTGAGCCATGGCCGCTGAGCCTGCCCGTCCGGAGCCTGTGCTCCGCAATGGGAGAGGCCACAACAGTGAGAGGCCTGCGTACCGCAAAAACAAACAAAGTAACAAACAAACAAAACACACAAGTGGCACGGAGGAAGCCAGAATCTTGAGAATACCTGGGCCCAAGGAAATCTTGGAAGATAGTGAGTTAAAGAGAATAGTGAGGATAATGACGATGGTAGGAGAGCATGTATGCTTTGTGGTCCTATGTGCTAAGGGTTTTGTATACAAGCTCCCATTGGGAAGGCTACGAGCTAGGTGCCATTTTTATTCTCATCTTAAAGAAGAGGGATCTGAGCTAATTAAGCAGAGGGAAGGTTAGGGGGTTTTCCTGGCTGAGACCACAAGGCAAAGCAGTGGTCACGCCGCTAGCCAGGACTTGATTGGCTGGAAATTTGATTGGCAGGAGAGCTGAGCGGCTTCTCCTGCCAGAAGCAGCCGGTGCCCTTCAGCCTTTCTTACACTTCAAGCCCTAAGAAAGGGCTTGCGTGCTTCCCAAGTGGCAACTTCTGTGCATTTAAAAATTTCCTCTTGAAAATCCCAGCCTTAGCCCATTCACAAAAGGTATCTGGGTCCTTTCTTGGCCGTGGCCCTAGTCGTATTCACCAAAGAGAAGAGCACGTCCCATAAGAGCTGGCGGCTTTGGGAGGACCGGGGAAGGCGTCGGCTGGCAGGAAGCTCCCTGAAAGAATTAGAGGAATCCCCACCCATCCATGAGCTGCCTATTCTTCCCCCTTAGAAACGGGGCTTGTGATGTGCCAGGCACTGCAGGCATTTTGCCATTTAACCCTCCCGCTGCCCCATGCAGTAGGCCCCTTGCTAACAGTTTTGGTTGCTTTTGTTGAGGAACCTGTGATACAGAGGTCAAGCCACTTACTCAGGGTCATTCGGGGCAGCGGTGGGGCTTGACCCCTATTTGTTTGACTCCAAATCTGGCCTCTGAACTCTGAGAGACACTGCCAGCTTCTCGAGGGATGTGGGATGTGGATTCGAGTGAGCACGGCCTGGGCCACGGTTCCCGTCCCTCTGCCACATGGACAGAGCCACAGGCCCAGTTCGCTGTGAAGGCCCAGCATCTTATACCAAGTCTCATTTTCACAGCCAGAGATATTAGTGTGGAAATAGGACTTTTGATTCTTGAAAGGTCTGCTTGGTGAAGAGATGGTCAAACATTAAAACTACAAACTCCATTTTTTTGGGGGGGGGCAATTCTGAGGCTTAAGATGTGTCATTTCATCTCAGTGCTTCAACCTTGCCACCTCTGTGAACGGGTGAAGAGTTTCAAAGTTTTATACAGGAGGCTAAAAAACTAAGGCTCCTTGTGAAAATACTAAGTGTAAAACTTAGAAAAGAGGAATTCTACTTTCTGTTAATTTCTGCTTAAAGACAACGAAGATATACTCCCTGGAAGGAACGGATGCCAAGACAGATGTATACAAGTGCCCTTTAGGATCCAGCAAAACATAAAATGTAATATTGTTTTCTTCCTGACAAACAGGGATTTCTAACAACATATTAACAACAAGCCTGAAATGCAAACCTGAGTCCTGGAGTGAAACCCCCAGGAGCAATGGTGCGAGGTATCCAAGGGGGCCACCCTGGTAAGGGAGACACAGAAGGAAGGGGTGTGGAAAAGTGAACTTGGGTGGGGGAGGGCAGCAGGTGGGGAGGAAATCCTGTTTCTGCCACTTAGTAGCCAGGGAAGGGTACCCTCTGTCAAATCAGCTTTCCCCTCTCTCTAAGGGGACGACACTTGCCAGCATCCCTTGCGGGTTGATGGGAGAGATGAAGCATGTGCGGTGTGGAGCAGGTGCCTGCCTCTTGGTAAGTCTTTCCCCCAGTTGTGAATTCCACGAATTTGAAAGCTACTAGCTGTAGCTCTTCTGGGGACCCTGACACAGGTTCAACTTGGCCATTTCAGACCCTTCTCGGCTGAGGGATGTCTAGCGCCAAACAGGCAGGCATGTCCCTTGCCATGTGTGTGAATGAGGCAGCCCAGGAATAAAGCATGTGAAGCCTGATTATGTAAATCCTCAGGCTTTCAGTACATGACAATGGCCTTTTTTGGGCCCTTCGCTGTCCCATTCTGTGGTCTGGTGTCTCTGCTTTGGGGCCTAGTCTGCCAAGCCCTGGGGGCGGGGGGGGGCACTTCGGGGAGGGGTGAGCTCTGCAGAGGGCACATCAAAGGGAAAGTCACAACTCTGTCACTGGCCCAGCTCTCCCTGGCATTGCTTGGTGTGAAAGGAAACTGTCCTCTGCCTGAGGCAGCCCCATGACATATGCAGACTAAGGTCTGTGATGTTTAATTCACAGCAGTGAGCACTGGAAACACTGCATCCAGGCTCCCTCAGAGCAGGACAGCCACTTTTCATTTCTGGGGCTCTAAGCCAGAGAGCCTGCTGTCTGGAAACCTATTGCCTGGAAGGTTCGCAGGATGGGGGGCAGGCTTCTGCAAGGAACTATCTGACCATCACCTCCTGGTTGAGCAGAAGGGCACCCTTCTATGACCTTGGCCTCCTTAGAGCTCATGCAGGCAACAAACACACACATACAAATACACACACATGCCAACACACAGCACATACTCACATGTACACACATACACGCAAGCATGCGTGTACAAATACACAGCCCCAAGTCAGAAAGACTGGAGTACTATTCTGGCTACTCAGAAGAGCAAACCCAGATCTTTATTCTCAGAGAGCTTATTCCTCGGTGTATCCCTGGCACCTGGCAGAACAATGACAGTCAGAATCGCCGCCTTTGAAAACACTCGGGCTGTTCACTCAACTGATTGTGGTCATCATTGCAGGAAGCAGGGAAGTCAGATCATGACGCTGGACACCCTTAAACTCAGTACAGTGCTGTGTGTCAATTATGTCTCAATAAAACTGGTGGAAAAAATAGTTATCTGGATAGAAAGAACAAAATAAAATACACGAATTATCAAAAGTTAAAAAAATACAGACGAGCTAGACTATGAGTCTCAGAAAGCACTGTTCACAACAGCCAGGACATGGAAGTAGCCTAAATGTCGATGGAGGGGTGGATAAAGAAGATGTGGTACAAATATACAGTGGAATACTACTCTGCCATAAAAAAGAATGAAGTAATGCCATTTGCAGCAACATGGATGGACCTAGAGACTATCATACTATGTGAAGTAAGTCAGACAAAGACAAATATCATTTGATATCACTTATATATGGAATCTAAACAAAATGATACAAATGTGCTTATTTACAAAACAGAAACAGACTCACAGACTTTGAAAACAAACTTATGGTTACCAAAGTGGAAATGTGTTGGGGAGGGACAAATTAGGAGTTTGGGATTAACATATGCACACTATTATACATAAAATATGTAATCAACAAGGACCTACTGTATAGCACAGGGAACTCTACTCAATATTCTGTAATAACTTATATGGGAAAAGAATCTGAAAAAGAATAGATATATGTATATGTATAACTGAATCACTTTGCTGTACACCTGAAACTAACACAACTCTGCAAATCAACTATACTCCAATATAAAATAAAAATTAAATTAAAGAAAAAGAAAGTTTAAAAAAATAGAGGCAAGCTAGACTATGAGTCTCAGAGAGGTTAATCTAACACATATATATGGAATCTAAAAAAAAAAAAAAAAACAAGGTTCTGATGAACCTAGGGGCAGCCAGGAATAAAGACACAGAGGTAGAGAATGGACTTGAGGACATGGGGAGGGGGAAGGGTAAGCTGAGACGAAGTGAGAGAGTGGCATGGACATATATACACTACGAAACATAAAATAGATAGCTAGTGGGAAGCAGCTGCATAGCACAGGGAGATCAGCTCAGTGCCTTGTGACCACCTAGATGGGTGGGATAAGGAGGGTGGGAGGGAGACACAAGAGGGAGGGATCTGAGGATATACGTATGCATATAGCTGATTCACTTTGTTATACAGCAGAAATGAACACAACACTGTAAAGCAATTATACTCCAATAAAGATGGTAAAAAAATAAAAGCTGCCTGAAGTCACACAGTAAATGGCAGAACAAGAGTCTAAACCTAAGTCTGCCTAACGCTAAAGCTATTCTGCCACCTTCCTTTGCAATGAGCGAATGCATTCTGTGCTGCCTGGATCCCACTGGGACCTCAGTTGGCTGTTTCTAAAGGGAGCTGAGGGGCAGCCTCAGAGGCTCTGCTCCGAGCAGGGACCTCTCACCTTCTGCTGCCTGATCGCCCTGGTGACCCTCTTCTCCTGGTGCAGCCTCTCTTCCATGTGCGCCAGGGCCTCCTTCAGCAGCGCCTTTTCTTCGGCCTCTTTGGAGATGTCGTCCTTCAGCTTTGCCACCTGTGACTGGTACATCTGAACCGACACTTTGCTCTGCCTGAGCACACGGGAGAGACAAAGTCTCTTTTCTCCTCAGCTTTCTTACTCACCACCAATGCTCCTGACCTGGGAGATCCTCAGAACACTTCCATATATGCCTGGCTTTGCGGTTTCCTTACAAGTGGGGGGAAGGCTGAAGATGTGGGGACTAGAGGGCAGAATAAATAGCCCATTGGCTGTGGACGTGCAGCATGAAGGGGGCAACGGTTATGCTACCAGCCCCTCCCAATTTCCCAGAGAGGGTGGGGGAACGGATACCACTGAAAATAGGGTGGAATTACGAAAAGCACACACATGGTGAAACATCAGACATTTATAAAAGGTGCACCTTATTCCTTAAGAGTAGGTTACTTTAACTGCTGCTTTCTTGCCCAGAGACTTGGGTCCATAAGGCCCTGAGTCACCATCCCGCCTCCCCCCTCCACACCCAGGCCTCTGTCCTCTTGTCCTGGTCCCTACGGGTCTGCAGCTGCACCGAGGTTTAGCCTGGAGAATGGAGGCCTGGGCCTTTTGCCGGGGACACGGGCCATACTTGAGCTGTTCAATGTCCTCCTCGTATCGTCTCAAAAGCTCTTCTTTTCTCTGCAGCTGGTTCTTGAGTAGGGTGATCTTATCAAACACCAGGTACAGGTCTCTTTGTCGAAGCTGGTAGACTCTCTCCCTCTCTTTTGGGGAGAGGTGTTTCATGGACACGTGACCTGACATATCTTTGATGTTCATCAAAGTCCCGAGGGTTTTGCTCATATCCATGTACTACGAGAAAGCATTTCTCAGGTAAGAGGCCTGGCCCAAGACCGCTGGTGGCCACTTTGAGGAGGCAAACATCTAACTCTGTTTCATTCATTTTCTGCAGTTGCAGAGAAGAAACACATGCTTTGCAAATGAGTGCATTTGGGGTTTTTAGTACGACTTTCATTTTCCCCCGCATCCATTTACACTATGCCTTTTTGAGAATTGGGGTGGGGGAGGGGGAATGACAACAGACATAAACATTCATTCTTACTACCCAGTCTTCCAAGGAATTGGGCTCTGCAATTTCCAGCCCATGCTGGGATAGGAGATGGGTCTCGTGGAGCTACTGTAACAACTAAACATGTATGTGGAGTTGATGTTTAAACTATCTGCAGGGCACACAGGTTTGGACAGGAGGGGACTGATGCTGGGTATACCTACCAGGTTTTCACTGAGATCCAAAGCGTCAGCCACATCCATTTTCCCTAACTTCTCAGAGACCATGATGGACCCTGGGCTGGAAAGGCCATTTTGAGGCTGAAATTAAAAAAAAGAAGAAAAACTCTCTTGGCATTCCATTATGATTTTCTACATCCAGAATAATAACCCAAAGAATAATGGAAGAACTGGAAAGTTACTAAAGAATAATTTGAGAGAGTTAATTTTTTTAACATCTTTATTGGAGTATAATTGCATTACAATGGTGTGTTAGTTTCTGCTGTATCAAAAAGTGAATCAGCTATACGTATCCATATATCACCATATCCCCTGCCTCTTGCATCTCCCTCCCACCCTCCCTATCCCACCCCTCTAGGTAGACACACAGCAACGACCTGCTCTCCCTGTGCGATGCAGCTGCTTCCCACTAGCTATCTATTTTACCTTTGGTAGCGTGTGTGTGTATATATGTCCACGCCAAGAGAGTTGGTTTTAAATTCACTCTGACTCTGTGAACTGCTTTCTTTATGACTGTGCTCCTACCCCTTCAGAGCACAACTGCCTTTGAAATGATGCATCACTTGTGCCGTTCTTTGGCCACCGTCTCGTCTGTCTTCCCTTTAGGCCAGTGGTTCTCAACCGGGGGTGACTCTGTCCACCCTACCCCCTCCAGGACATTTAGCAATGCCTGGACACATTTGTGGTTGTCATAATTGCTGCTGGCGTCTAGTGGGTAGAGGACAAGGATGCTGCTAAACACCCCACGATGCATAGGGCAGTCTCCCAAACAAAGAGTTACCTGGCTCAAAAAATCAGTACCGCTGATGTTGAGAAGACAAGCTCCAGAAAAATGGAGACCATGTGGCTTTTGCTCACTATCTCCCTCCTTGTGCCCAGCATGGCACCTGTCACCGAGTGGTGCATAGTGGTCATGTTTGTTGAATGAACGAATGAAGGTTAAGTGGAAAATGGCCTCCCTCCTTTTTACTAAAGGAATCTCACTTCTGTGCAGCAGAAACCATACCCTCACAAAATTCGGCCCAACCTTCTCCTAGCTCTGGAACCTGGTGGGTGGGCATCCCTTCAGAACCTTTCCAGAGACAATGCAGATAGTGTTTGCAGCTGCATCTCCCTAAGACCCCAACCAGCCAGCTGGCTGCTGGAAGCCCAACTGACTGCATGGAAAGGCCACCAGACTGAATAGGGGACCTGATCTGAACGACTACAAATAACCATAACAAGCCTCCTTAAAAAATAAATTGGCTTTTAATGCTTGCCATGAGCCTCTCTTAGCCCTAGCATTTGTTGGCACTACCCTGAAACCCTCTGAGATTAAAAACAAAACAACTACAAAAATATAAATGCCCCCAAAGTGACTGTGATAGATAAGAGTGGACATATTTGTCTATGTACCTATGGAGATGAGAATAAAAGAGGGTATCTGAAGATGACAATAAACCGGGCAGATCTGCTGCAAAAAGAACCTGAGATGCTGTTCAGTGTCTTCAGCTACCCTGAGCTGCATCCTCTGTACCTCTCCAGACGCCCCCTCTTTTCCTGAGGGGAGGGTCACTAAGGAAGAGCCTGGGCTACAGGATCCAAGCACACAGTCCCCACCCGGTCTCTGCAGGCTCGCAGACACACCACCAGGGACACACCCCTGGTGTGTCTTCAATCATTATTCTGTGACCTTGGGTGAGGTACTTGACCTCCTGAAGCCTTACTTTTTCTTATCTGTTAAATGGGGACAATAATAGTAACTATGACACAATGCTGCTACGATGGTTAAATGACATAAGGCATGGAGCCGGCTGAGCTCAACGCCTGGCACACAGTAAGCAGTTCACAGATGTCAGCTATTCTTCCTCCTGCTCTTTCCTTTAATTACTGCCAACCTTGGAGGATTGAGAATTGGGAGGTTTCCTGCTCTGTGGTGTCAGTGGTGGGATGAGGGCTTGTTGCCAAGGGGAAGGTCAATCTTGGAAGCAGGACCATCAGGACGTGAGATCCAGCTGAGCTCCCCACCTGGAGACAGTCCCTCTACTCCCAACCTCAGAGAAGGAAGATTCGATTTTACCAGGAAGACCAACACGTTTCTGAAGACTCACATCTCTAGACGTGTGAGCAAATGTCTAGAAAAATTGTAGGAGAAAATGCTGGTACAGAGAGGATGGCTTTATTATGTTTTCCAAAAGCTGGTTTAGACTAGCTGCTGCAGCAAGCCACGTTGACCTGAGCTGTCCATTGTCATGTGTCAGTCAAACACCTGATCAAACATCCATTTAGGATACACGGCACCTTCAACCTAACAATCAAATTACTTCTGAAAATCCTGGAAAACACAAACTATGCTCCCTAAGAAAGGAAGGTTTTCTTGGATAATACTCTTTAAATACTGTTTGACAATAATAACTATCATCTATTAAAGTGCTCGCTATGAGCTAGGCACTGGGATAATCACTTTACATGATGATCTCCTTTAATTTTTCCATCATCATTTTACAGCTGGGAAATGAAGTCCCAGAAAGGTTAGGAGCCTGCCCAAGGTCACAGAGCTTGCAGAGCTGGGATTAGGACACAGGTCTCTGATTCTAGAACTTGTGTCTTCTTAATCATCATGGCTCCCTTCTGCTGCCCTTTATGTGTTCATGTTTTTCAGTTTATAGCAAAAAGCAAATGTTAGGCAAGCTCATGACATAATGATGTACATTAGCTTCTTGGATATTTTCTGCAGAATATAACATGTGATGTGAAAAGGAGGGCCCAGAGATTGACCTGGCCAGCATCAGTGCAATGCTATATCATGCTGTACATGATGGGAAGCCGCCTTTCTATTCAAACATTGGATCACTATTACGGCCAGGCACCGACCAGTCCATACAGGTGCCAGCCCATCAGGGAGGACCTGGCCTCGAACCAATGATGTATACAGTGGTGCCAGGGCACACGGCTCGTGTCTGTCCTCATGCCCACCCTCCCCACGTGTCAGTCAATGCAGAGACAAAGTTTCTTTGGTTACCGTTCCGATCTCTACTCTTGAAAAAGTTGGCAAGTCAGGTTTTACATCCAATATTTTCCGAACATTTTTTTCCATCCCGAGGGTCTTTAAGTCTAGAAATGATCCATCCATGTGGTCCTTGTGATCTATAAAAGAAAAAGTTTACACTCAAAAGAAAGGCTCAGGAAGAAGCTACTGCATGTAAAAGTCACAGCTGCTATTTACTGGACCCTTACCACAGGCCAGTACTAATTAGCTCACCATCCTCCCTTGGCAGGTGAGGCATCGAGGCCCAGAGAGGTGAAATGACTTGTCCAAGGCCACACAGCTCATATGAGGCTGCAGCCTCCCAGGGCGGGGGCACTGAGGGGGAACCTTCGGCCACAGGTGTGAGGATGGACTTGAACCCAGGCTTCTGTGTCCTAGCCCAGGGCTCCACCCAGCAGCAAGCTTGGCTTCTTGAAAGCCCTATGCCCTCTAAACAGGGTATTTATCCTGGGAAGTTCCCCAAGGTTGGTCCTTGCACAGCATCCGTCTATGAAAAAGTTTTCACTGGGCCACAGTGAAATAAGAAAAAGAGGGACAAGGTTCTGAGTTTTTCATGAAATCCTGTTTATTTAATATCAAGGCCTGCTCTTGACTCTGAGCTCATGCCTACCCATCTATTTTTTTTTCCTGCCCATCTTTTTTTATAACTCTGTTTTTTTAGTTATGAAATGATGGGGATAGAAGATGGTGGTCCTGGCAAATTGGTTAGTCCCTAAAGTGAACCGTCAAGTCTGGGGTCCACGGTTCTCAGCACAGAGGGGGTGACTAGGCAGGAGGAAACTTACTTGACAAGCAGGCCTTCTCAAGTTCTTTAATTCGTGCACGAAGCTCAGATAAAGCCTCTTTCTGACACTGAATGACTTCCTCATGTCGGGACGCTTTGCACTTGGCCCCTAGATCACTGAAGGACTGCTCCTGTGGCCAGAATGGTGAGGACAGCAGCTTTATCAGTGATCACAACCTCCCTCTCTTGTATTTGAAGAAACATGAACAAATCATGGATTAGCAGAAACCCTGTCACTTACTCAGTACCTTGGAAAATATCATTACAGGGCTTCAGCAGAGAAGGAATTTAAAAATTTCATTTCGAATACAAAGTCACATCTAGGAAGATTTCCAACTTTCCTACCGACTTAGCATCACTATAAATAAGAGATCCCCCCTGTGTTCCCTCCCCACGTTTTCTTTCTCTTGTTCTTCTAATGCTCTTCTAAGCTGGGGTTTCCACTTGTTGTCATTCTGGTCTCATCTCTGAACAATCACATCAGATTTGCTCCTGGAGGGGCTTTTTTTTTTTGCCGGCACCATGCGGCATGCGGGATATTAGTTCCCTGACCAGGGATCGAAACCGCGCCCCCTGCAGCGGAAGCACAGAGTCTTAACAACTGGACCGCCAGGGAAGTCCCTGGAGCGGCTTTTTTTTTTTTTTTTTTTTTTTTTTTGCGTTACTCGGGCCTCTCACTGTTGTGGCCTCTCCCGTTGCGGAGCACAGGCTCCGGACACGCAGGCTCAGCGGCCATGGCTCACAGGCCCAGCCGCTCCGCGGCATGTGGGATCCTCCCGGACCGAGGCATGAACCGGTGTCCCCTGCATCGGCAGGCGGACTCTCAACCACTGCGCCACCAGGGAAGCCCCAGGTGATTCTTATCGGCCAACTTGGGGTAAACCTTCTTCTAAGACTTTGTGGCTGAAAATGTAGTCTGCAGAGCTGTGCTATCGGTACCAGCTGGGAGCTGTTCAGAAATGCAGAATCCCAGGCTCCCCCGACCCAAGACCTGCTGAGTCAGAATCTGCATTTCAACAACATCCGCACATGATCCGTGGACACCTTTGAGTTGAGAGGTGCCACTGTTACCTATCCTGTAATTGGCTGGTTTCTGGAAAAGTAAGTAGCCGTTTTGGCCATGTGTTTCCCCTGATATGCATGAAGAGAAAGCAAAAGACTGAAATACTATTGGTTGGTCTTGCACACACTTAGACACAAACCCGGAGCCGCAGTAACGACTGGGATTTGTATCAATAAAATCAGCTGCGGTATATAAACAAAGTATCATTTCTAGACATTTCAATAACCTTGCCTCTTCAAGTTGATCTTCAAGTTGATCTCTGAGTTTTAGGATTCAAGCTTCATGTTAATTCCTCCTACATCATTCACCCTCTTTAATTAATTTAGTTCCCAACAAGGAGTTGCTGAGATTCCTCCATCTAAGTACGCGCCCTCTGTTTCTCATAGGAAAGCCCATTTCATCAGTTTCCAGTAGTAAAGAGAAGGACGGGGACCACCTTACCGATTTCTCTTCCATTAGCCGCTTGACTCTGGCTTTCAGCTTCTCCTCTTGCTGTAGCCTTTCCTCGGTCAGCTTCTCCTTCTCTGCCAGATGCTGCCGAGTTTCCTGAGAACTGTTGATCTTCATCTGAAATGAGGGGAAGGGGAACTGCAGCTGATGGGGGACAGGACTAACGCAGGAGTCATTTCCACTACCTTTGGGGGCGGGACAAAGGTTCACGAAACTTTCTTCAAAACACAGAAAAACGATGCTTAGCATAGTAACTAAGTAAGCTAAGTAGTAGAGCATCGTGGTTAAGAGCTCAGACTCTAGATCTAGATAGAATCTCAGCTCTAGTTCTTTCTAGACACTTCTTCGTATAGAAAATAAGCGGGTGAACTAAGGCAGGCCGTCTTCCTCCTCATTCATCCCTGCCGGCCACTTGGGTGTGGGATTCCGTGGAGAGCACAGGCCCGTGAAGGGGCTCTGCAGCACGCCTACCTGACCTACTGCCCTTTTCAAATTGGCTTTAATGAGGTTTGCTCTGTTCCTCATTTCTTGCAGTTGAAGCAATTTCCTTCTGGAATCCTCCCGAAGCTTCTCTTCAACCTGAAACGATGATGAAACCGAGGGCTTGCTGCTAATGTGATCATCATGCCCTCTGGGGAAACTCTTCTTGGGGGGTGCTATTGGCAGTGGGGGAGTCCCTGAGGGGTAGTGACAGCTGCAGACCAGCAGCAGGGGTCACAGGCATGCACAGGGTGGAGGCAAACTCACAGGGAGTTGCCCCCTAAGGGAAAGGGATGAGCTCTGCACCTGGGGCTCAACTATGTTCTACCGCACACTCCCATCCCAGCTCGGTCCCTAACAAGCCGTAAGACACTCGGAAAGTTATTTCACTGCTCCGTGACTCAGTGCCCTCATCTGTCAAATGGGGATGATGATACTAGTATCACTGCATAGAGTTATTGTGAGGATTCAATGTTTGGCATAGTGCTTAAGGGCTCTGTGAGTGTGTTAAGTACTGTTGTAACCTATGAAAGGTGGACGGGAATGTCCGCCGTACAGTCTCTTTCTAATAACTCGTGATGGGTACTTGGAAATGTTATGATTGGGTTTATTATCATAACTGTTTGTCATTACCACTTTGAGCACACTCACTGGTGGTAACCTCTATGGAGGCTTGCTAAAGCAATGTCTATTAAGAATTGCAGCCTGCAAACGAAGGCATTTAAAGTGGAGAAGCTTGCCTACTTTTCCCCCCTTGCTTGGGTAACAGTCAACGCACGGTAGGCTTGGGAGTGCTCCACGCTTCCCTTGGCTGGCCAGTGTAGGCCTCGCAGCTGCTCAATTCTTGGATGCACCTGCTGAGCCCTGGGCCCTGGCACTAACAGGAAATGAGGCAAATTCTCGTAAATAAATGGAAAGTTT